>NC_057810.1:618958475-619196253 GCF_018294505.1 Triticum aestivum | reverse complement strand
TTTCTAAAAAAAAAAAAAACTGCGCGGCGGGGCATTCGCGAACCTTCTAAATCCTTCCCCAAGCAACGCCGTTGTATAAATCTCCGCAGTCCCCGGCGATCCGCGTCGTGCTCATCGCAGCAAAATCCAGAAACATCCGACGAAGACAGGCAGGAAGAGCGTGGATAATGGCATCAAGGGTTGTGTTCTCCAACAGGATCCCGCTGGTGCGCGCCATGGAGAACCTCCTGGCCGCGTCGTCCGGCTCGGCGCTCCGGCCGGCTGCCGTCGCCGGCGGCGTCCGCGGGTACAACGCCGGCGCGCCCCTCCGGAGCTACGACAGGGACGAGGCGGTCGAAGACACCCGCCGCGTCGCGCGCGAGCGCGACATCGGCGTGCCCAGCTTCTTCTCAGGTAGTCGTCTTCTCGCACCATGCCTGTCACTCCAACGCGTTGGATTCATCTCTCCGCTGCGTGATCTGAACCAGATTCCAACTGCGGCAGCGTGCGTGACAGAGTTGTGCTGACTTATTCTTGTGCAGATGTGTTCCGTGATCCGTTCAGCGCGCCGCAGAGCCTGGGCCGGCTGCTGAGCATGCTGGACGACGTGGCGGCGGCGTCCCCCGATGGCGCCGCGCGGGCCGCGCCGATGCGGCGCGGGTGGAACGCGAGGGAGGACGCGGACGCGCTGCGGCTGAGGGTGGACATGCCGGGGCTGGGCAAGGAACACGTGAAGGTGTGGGCGGAGCAGAACAGCCTGGTGATCAAGGGCGAGGGCGAGAAGGAGTCGGAGCAGGAGGGGGCCGACGCCCCGAGGTACAGCGGCCGGCTCGAGCTCGCCGGGGACGTGTACCGGATGGACCAGATCAAGGCCGAGATGAAGAACGGCGTGCTCAGGGTGGTCGTGCCCAAGGTCAAGGAGGAGGAGCGCAAGGACGTCTTCGAGGTCAACGTCGACTAGGGAGGATCATATGCCCCCAAGTTTCGCGTCACGGAATAGCCGAGTCGTCTCGTGTGAGCCGAGTAATAACTAAAAATAACTCAAGCTTTTTTTGTTTGTCGTGTCGGGTCTGGATGTGATGGTCTCGTGATAAGTGCCTGTACGAGTATGAATCGATCAAACAATGGATCCGGTTTTCTTGGTCTTTCTTCTGACAGCGTGTTTGGTAGTTTGAGGGAAAGGGACTGGGAATTATTAAGGGGGAATTGGTTGTGGGATTAGACATGGAAAGTGGACTATTAGTCCCAGTCCCACGTTTGGTGTAGGGTGGGAATTATTCGTGGGAATTTGACAGAAAATTAACTTCCTTTGTTTGGTTCAGGGGTTTTGGAATGGGAGTTGTTAATGATATGTTTAGTAGCTACAGAAACTGAACCGACCAAGGCCAAGTAAAAATGATGGGCAGTATAGAAAGTGAGAAAAACAGATACAAACACCATTTCAGTAACACAAAATGAGCAAATGAAATTAAATTTAAAACTGGGCAAACTAAGGAAAAAATGTACACTATCTGTACACATGCTGCGATTATCCAGGTGCTGACCCAAAAGCCAATCTTCCTCCGACATTTCAAGACCTACCTGAGCCAGCTGACAGCATTTACCAAATAATGTACTACTGCAATTTTAATGCAAAAATGAAAATAAAATTAGTAAGCAATTCGAGATATAGTATACAATGTCATAAGATCATTGTTGTAGGTAGGAGGAAATGAGAGCAACACATGACACAGCAATACTCACGGTTGATGAAAGAGATGAAAATATCCTTTTCTTACAGCACTAGCATGAACCAATCATTCAGCATATTTCTATAAATGTACTACTAGTGTACTGTATAGGAAATGGCAATGTAAAATAAATTGGGAAGCACCAAATGTTCTTACTGATGAGTTTAAAAGAAAACGAGTAGTCCTAAGCTAAAAAATGAAACTAAGAATCCAGAATTGTAGATCTGAATATTCAATTATTTTTTGGCCGCGTCAAGCTCCTGACGAACAAACACCACTTTGTAATCATCACGCAAATTGATGAAAAGTTCTGTCTTTCCAGCATCACCACCAATGACACGGATAGCCATTACAACCTCTTCGGTTGTGAGACCCTTAAGATTCTGGAGAATATCAAGTAACTTGGTTCTATTGGCTGATGTTTGCTCATGAACATGCGATTCATGCATAAATGCCCTCTGTAAACCATTCATGGTTTTAGCATTCTCCTGCTCAGCTTCCAAGAACTTTGCAATTGTATTCGACACACTTGCAAGACCTGACTCAAGTGCTTCATCATCAGGGTATGTTCTCTTACGACCATGCCTAGAACCACCGGATGGGCTTGTATCATTTAATTCAGGAAGATTCTCCTTGGCTGGTTTGCTGGTAGGTTGTGCATCTACTATTGATCCATCTTCTACTATTTCTTCTTCACCCGGACCTTTAGCACTCCCTCCTTTAGCTAAATCAGTAGCATATACCTCACATAGCTTGTCAAAGTTAACCATAGGCTTCATGTACAAAGGACCTGCTCCCTCACGAGACTAGGAAAAAAGAGCATGAATTTCCATTAGAAACTAAATTTTAGTTGAAAATAACATGAAACAGAGACGATTTATTTACATATTGTACCTTTGCCCAGCCCATATACGTCTCCCTATCTCCAGTTACCATCTTCTTCTCATCATCCCATCCAAACCCACTACCATTTTGCATAATTTCCAGAACATATGAAAGTTGCTTCTTCAAAATCTTAACTTTAGACCTGATATGTGGATCTGCTTTAAGATCAGCATGTGGCAGCACTTTAGCCATTTCCTTCTCAATGTAGGTCAGATATCCAGACTTGTGGCCAGTATCTACTTTCCAAGAAGAATCATTCATGTTATGTAGAATGTCAATAAGCAACCGCTCCTCCTCCGCTGTCCATGTTCTCTTGTCTCTCTTTTTCGATGTCAATTTAGCCTCCTTTGACTTGGTTTTCTGATAGTTTCAATATGACAATGAAATGTGTGTGTACAAACAATACAGAATATAAATGCTCATGTAGGAAATATGATGTTCATACATTAATCAATCTCTCCTATCATTACAAGAAAGTGAATGAAATGACACATAAGCTACTATGACATATGGGAGAAAACAAATATCAGTGTAGAATGTTTCGACACCCATATTTTCCTGAACAAACATCTAATGTCCTACAACTAAAAATGTACTAGCGTGTATCAACGATCTTGTCTTTTGGCTATCCAAGCTTTCCACATTTCATCAGCTAACTTGTCTCTTTTCTCAGTCCACTCGGATGATGTTTCGGTGGACAGAATGACATCCTCATTTACTTGCTGCTGTTGAAGACGTAGCATGTATTCATCTAGATATTGTTCACAGGGATCTACCCGCATTTGTTGTCGTATCAGATTGTGAAGATAGCAGCATGCCAGAATTATATCAACTTGTGTATCAAAAGGATAATAAGAGGGATTTCTAATGATAGCCCATCGCATCTTGAGCAATCCAAAAGTCCTCTCAATCACATTTCTTGCTGATGAATGCAGCATGTTAAACAATTCCTCTTTTTTTGTTGGTGGGTTTTTCCAATCATTTAGATGATACCGTTGCCCTCTGTATAGAGCAAGAAACCCTTCACAGTTCTTGTACCCAACATCAACTAGATAATAGCACCCTACGCAATAGAAACATATGTATGGGTTTGTCAACTATGTATAAAATATGTGCATCTAACTAACATAGACCCTTTTGTACAATCTCTTACCCCGAGGAACCTTAAGGCCATTTGATCTTGATAAAGCATCTCGAAGCACCCTCCCATCAGCCGCAGATCCTTCCCAACCCGGATATACATAAATGAATTGCATGTCTGGCGCACATACACCAAAAACATTTGTTGCAACTTCATTCTTTCTTGAACGGAATCTTGGTTTGTCAGTTTTGGGCACATGAACTTCTATATATGTCCCATCTAAGGCACCTAAACAATTCTATAGGAACAACAATATGTGTTAGACCGTGAACAAAACTAGACCTAAAATTGTTTTTTTATGTTGAAATATTAAAGTGATACCTTAAAGCACTTCCACCTTCCATCAGCGCAATTGGCTGGAATTGGTCGAGGCTTCTTAAGCAACACTTTCCAGAGTTTTAAAACTGCGCCTAGTACTTCATGGAATTTCCGACTTACCACTTCAGGTGAACGCTGGAAATCATGATGGATTGCTCGGTTTTTCTCATCATGTGCAAGTATGTGAAGAAACATGGCAACCGTTTCTTCCACGCTCATATGCCTAGTATCCTTCAACCCACCTATTTTTCTTACCAAAGAACATAACACTATGAAACAACGCCTATCCATCCGTAGTTGGAAAATGCATTCCGTATCGCTTACTCGTATCTTGTTGTTCAGGGTTTGTGCTCGAGTAATTGGGTCATACCAAGAAGGTTGCCTAATTCGACGCATCCTATATCGACTCCTCCTAAGTAACATCATGAAGATTTGCAACAACAGATATAAAAGTATGAGTATTTTCACTCTTCGTTGCCTCATTGTGTGCCATAAGATTATGTTTTCCTGGTTTGTTGGTGGACGTGCCATGTCTGTGAACAAAATTATATAAGAGTGCCACACAATCAGCTATAAGAAATAAGGTACAATAGATTAAATGCCACACATATGTATAAGCAATCACACACAGCCAAGCAACAAGCAACCAGAAAGTCACGCATCAGCAGTAAAGAAAAATAATGCGTGGATAAAAGTAACTTGTTTTCATGTAAAGTACCTCAGCTGGAAGTTTCTCATTAGTGCGCAGACCAGATCTTGGATCAGCAGACATATTTTCATGGTCTTTATGTTTAAGATAGATGTCTGCAAAGTTGTGTTTCTTTGCAAAGTTCAACATCTTAATGACAGAATTGTCATCATGAATTAAATCAATTCCTTCGTCAAGACTACAGCCAGGGACTGTATAATATAACTCATCACCATCCTTGAAACCTACGTCTTTAGCCATGCGAACTAGACGAAAATACGATGTACGCTCACTGTCACAGTCTCGAAAAATACACTTCGCCACCATCATAAGTAAGTGGTCCTTCCATTGAAAATGTACCCCCATGATGCATTTTGATATGGATCA
Source organism: Triticum aestivum (assembly GCF_018294505.1). NCBI lineage: Eukaryota > Viridiplantae > Streptophyta > Magnoliopsida > Poales > Poaceae > Triticum > Triticum aestivum. Next base: position 619,191,125 of record NC_057810.1, on the reverse strand, counting down.
AATCCCCCTCCATTCTGTATTTTATATAAGGCAATCGAATACATGAATCAAATGGATGCTTATTACATAATGCTATACTATACTGATGTACAAGACCATAAGGTGCAGCATTAACATGAATTAAACTACTCTTTTTTCAGTTCACATGTACTCTTTAGACTGAAATATAAACAGTTTTATAGACAATAAAGATGCAAATCTTTCAAAGTGCAGGCTGTAGGAATTTCACATTATTTCAAACATAGCGCACCAGGAAGCAAGGAAGCATACGCATAACCAGTGTAGTACCAATCAGGTGCGCAACCACGACAGCAAGCAGCCGCAAGCAATAGTGTTAATTTCGCCTAGCATATCCGTTTGTATTAGAATTTATCCACAAACTATTTACACTCATTTTCTAGTGTATTACTGATAAAATTCAGATGCTAAGCAGGACAAAGAGAGAGCCAGACAGATAAATCTGAACATATTTCTGCAGTTACAAAAGAATAAGTTCAGCCGTACCTCTTGTTCTTTGCTTGCGATCTGTAGAAGATAAAGTAAAAGAATGAGTACCGTATCACTTAATCAAACAAGACATGAACAGGGAAAAGCTACAAGAATCATATAAGCTGGGACTTAAAAGACATCTAATCTGTATCAGCTATCAAGATTTGTTTGTGTGTTCATGTGTATATAAAATATGTGTCAATGAAACATGCATATATGCTCAGTAAAATATGCATCTGCATATGCCACTTACAGTTGTCAGCTGGCACTTAATTGTGTATTTAAAACTGTACTTAGAAAGTACAGGAGCATGAAGCAAACATCCTGAACAATCTTGGTTATATACATGTGCAAGTAGCAGCCACAACGGCAAGCCAGCGATGATCTACAACTGCAGCTGAAGAATAGCATAAAAAATTGTACAAGCACAAGAGATTTCATCCACTAATTATACCCATCCATGTCCCACCTATGCTTCTAAAAAGGCCATCACTTACTATGTAAGACAGAGACCTCTCTACACTTTCCCGTACGAATCAAACAAGGCAACAAAGGAGATAGAAAATGAAGGATTACTTCCCACCTGCAGCCTTTTGGTTTCTCTTGCTCCTGATAGAAAAGGGGAAACGAAGTGCTGAGACAAATCTGCGACCTGTGAAGCAGGAGAAAAAATAGAAAGAATAATAGATCTGCATCAGTTTCTGAAGGGAAAAGCAACGAATCCAATTTTGTTAGCAAAATCAGATGGGATACAACTAGATGTGAACGAGACAAGGTTGGATTGGCAGGAAAATATCCACGAATTCAACATGGAAAGATGAAAAAAGGGGCTACCTTAGCTCCTGTTCGTGTGTGCCGCCATCTCTGCAGAAGGAGGAGAAATTAGTGGGTCGAAGATTTGTTTAGAGGAAGAATGGCGCCGCTGCTAAATAGGGGTAATCAGGTAGGATTTTACCGCGCTTTCTCTAGAATTTTCGCGCCTTTATCCCCTTCCGCCGCGGGACGTGAGGAACAGCCCGCGTTTTTTTAACGTCAATTCCCACTCCCTGGCTGAATTACTAGGGTCCCCCCGGGAAGAGTCTGATGGGAGTTGGGCCTCCGAATTCCCTTTCCCCTACCTCTCTTAACTCCCATGTCCCTGACCCAATCAAGGGAAGTTAAGTCCCATGGGCCTCCAACTCCCATTCCCCACCTCCAACTCCCCCCCAAACAAACGCGCTGTGAAGCAAATTTTACAGATCGTATAAGAGGGCCACGGCGTGAGTCGGACACGTATCGCTGTTCACAAATAGAGTGATGTCTATTTTAAGCCCTGAGAATACAGAGCACCACGCAAATGAATTTCAATCCCTGAAATCCATACACCGACCTCCCTGATCCCGGTGGTTCTATCAATGCGTAGATGGTCAGGACGGCTGGCGTTTGTTGCCGTTATCCACCATTGTGCAAAGACCGCGGAGTTGGACACTCTTGTCGACATGTCGCACAGTCTCGTCGGTATTATCGCACACCCGCAGTTGCGGAGTTGCATACTCTTGTCTCCATTGTTGCACACGCAATACTGTGGTGTTGTACGCTCTCGTAAACATAGTTGCACATGTGTGTTCGCGGAGTTGCACACTCTTGCCTACACAGTCGCACACGCCCGGCTGCGGGAGGTGCTCATGTACATCAGCGGGGTTGCACACTCTCGTCGGTATAGTCGCACATGCGTGGCCGGAGTTTCACACTCTTATCCGCATAATTGCACACACACGGCTGCCAAAGGTGCTCACGGACGGTTGCGGGATTACACAGTCTCGTCCGCATAGTTGCACACGGCTACGGCAGAGTTGCACACTCTTGTCGGTATAGTTGCACATGCGTGGCTGCGAAGTTGCATACTCTCATCTGCATGGTCGCACATGCACTGCTACAGGAGGGGCTCAAGGACGGTTGCGGAGTTGCACAGTCACGCCGCGGATTGCACGCTCATGCCGCGGAGTTGCACGCACTCATCTACATATTCGCACACGCACGACCACGAAGTTGCACACTCTCATCGGCATAGTTGCACATACGTGGCCATGAAGGTGCACACTCTCACCTGCATAGTCACACACGCATGGGTGCAGGAGATGCTCACACACGGGTGCGGGAGATACTCACGCACGACCGTAAAGTTGAAGATTCTCATCGGTTTAGTCCCACATGCGTGGGCATGGGGGATGCACACTCTCGCCTGCATAGTCGCACGCGCATGGCTACGGAAGGTGCTCACGCACGACCGCGGAGTTGCACACTCTCATCGGCGTAATCGCACGCCGCGGAGTTGAAGACCCTAGTCCACATAGTCACACACGTACTGTTGTGGCAGGTGCTCACACACGGATGTGGAGTTGCACACTCTCGTCTGCATAATCGCACATGTGTGACCACGGAGTTGCACAATCTCGTCCGCATAGTCGCACATGAATTCATGTGGGAGGTGCTCACGCCCGACCATAGAGTTGCACACTCAAGTCGACATAGTCGCACATGCATAGCCGCAGAGTTAGCCGGGGCAGCAGATAAAATTGCACATTTCACTGTTAAAGAGTAGTATGGGGTGGTGCCATTAGTGAAAACTGCATGTCCACAGTTAGATAAAAAAGTTGCACATCGACTGACAGCTAGTTGCACATCGACGACTAAACAGTTGCACCAAACGGGGACTAAATTGCTTGCTAAAAAGTTCATCGAAACATATCAATGCGGGATCTAGTTTTGCACGCCGCGAGAGTTTCAACGGTGAAAACGGATCTTAATTCCAGCGCGCGGTTTAGAAGTTATGACTTTTAAAAAATTTAAAAACTCAAATTAAATGCGTTCACACTTGTTTACATGAATGCTTTTGTAATACTTTTCTGTTACATGGTACTTTTTCTAATATATGGATTAAAATTGTTTTTTATATCAATTAAAGGGGACGATAAATTACCCTTTATAGATTACGGGACCAAAAATTTCTATTTTAGGTCGGCCGCTCACGAAAGGCCAGCGAGCAACCGGTCGCTACCTAGACTCGTCCTTTGACCTTTAGGTTAATCCAAACAGTGGGATTTCTACCTGGCTAGAGAACAGACGGGGTCGAGGTGAGTCATTTACCAGCAGGTGGGTCTCATGGTCGTCTGGCTTGCTCCGCAGGCTCCCGCACCCAGTGCATGCCCTCTATGTATGTCACTGTAGTCTATCCTTTGGACCTGCCCCCGCGACCTCGAGCACGCATGCGGGAGCAACTTCAATCGGCGACAATGCGCCACCTCCATAGTGCAAGGCCAGCCATCAAGCTGGTGCCAAAGCCTTCGGCCGCCGCCGCTCAAGAAGAGGAGGCTCGGGCACCGCTTGGCGTCCTATGGTGCATCCACGATGGTGCAGCTCCTTAGGCCTGTACAATGAAAGGTGCTTAGGGCAGGTGCTTAGAGAAATAAATCAGGCTTTTCTTAAGCACCGATGCTTATTTGTACAGGGTAGACGCTTAACTAAGCGTCTCTCCTGTAGAAATAGGCACCGGTGCTTCAGAAAAATTCGGTTTATTTTTTAAGCACCTCTCTAAGCACCTCCCGTTGTACAAGGCCTTACGGAGGCTCGTCACAGTCTACGGGTGCCCCAGCGTAGAACTATTGGCTCGCGCGCCAGCGACTACCATGGCCGTCTAAATCCACCTTGAAGACACTACGCATGCGCACCTCGGCAGGGATGGGCTACAGAAGCGGCAAGCGACCCCGACCATCTCATCAACATCGTTGTTCCGTCATGGCACGACAATGTGTGCAGATGAAAGCCGGCAGCGTCCATCTCCACGGGGTTGTAGTTTACCTCTGGTCCATGGCACGCAACCACCATGTTCGGTCCAGCACATTGCAGCACGCGCATAGCCAAACGTCGGCGCGCTCGCGACCGAGGTAGGCGGCCTGCATGCCTTCTCGAACTCCGCCGCCGCGGACAAGCTGTTCGACGAAATGCCTAGTCGTTGTTGTGTCAGACAAGACGCACGTACAAGATAGCTTCAAACCTAAGGAGTTGATTGATTCTGGCCGGATACGTACTCAACACACTTGAACATGTAGGTCCGATTTGATTGCAACAAGAGCTAGTTTCACGTGGAGCAATTGCTCCTCCGACATGCCGCTCTCCAGCTCACCTTCTGTCGCCACCCGGTGTGAGCAGCAGCGCACTCCAGGCCGAATGACAGCGGCCAGCGGGGCCAACGGCGAACAGCGGCACGCCCGTAGTCTGCGCCTCCACGGAGAACCTGCACGTGGTGTCGGTCAAGAGGAGCACAGGGAGGCGGCGGCGGCGGAGAGTAGCTGGATCAGCGGTGTCGGCAGGCTTCGAGGGCATGCATAACCCCATCCTACGTGCTTGTCTTTAATTTGCAATCCCACCATCCCAGGGTGCCATGTCAGCAATTCCAGTTCTAAACGGGTGTAAGGGTGATTACAACCGGGATCAAAAACTTTTGGGTATGGACTTCAGGGATTTAGACGTCGGGGTTCATTTTCGTCGTGCTCTACGTCCTCAGGGTTTAAAACAGACTTCACTCTCACAAATACCGCATCAAGCCCCAACAAACGACCCCTCACAATGGCTGCACTGACGGACAACATTTTGGGAAGTAATGCCCATGACGCCCTGGCCCTCCTGCAACACGTCAAAGCTCGATTCGCTTCCAATCTGGCCGTCCACGTGGAGTTCTTCGACCTCCTCACGGGCTTCGGCAAGGGAAAGGGGCCATGCTGACCTCGTCCAGCACTTCAACGCCTACAACCCATTTTTAGTGGCCCAGGCCAGCATGAAGCCGAGTCAGCCCGCGAAGATCCGATGACACGACCCAAGAGGGAGCGCCGTCGGCCGGTCGTGTTGCTAATATGCCCTAGAAGCAATAATAAAATGGTTATTATTATATTTCCTTGTTCATGATAATTGTCTACTGTTCATGCTATAATTGTATTAACCGGAAACCGTAATACATGTGTGAATACATAGACCACAACATGTTCCTAGTGAGCCTCTAGTTGACTAGCTCGTTGATCAATAGTTGATTGTGGTTTCCTGACCATGGATATTGGATGTTGTTGATAACGGGATCACATCATTAGGAGAATGATGTGATGGACGAGATCCAATCCTAAGCATAGCACAAGATCGTGTAGTTCGTTTGCTAGAGCTTTTTTAATGTCAAGTATCATTTCCTTAGATCATGAGATTGTGCAACTCCCGGATAGCATATGAATGCTTTGGGTGTATCAAATGTCACAAGGTAACTGGGTGACTATAAAGGTGCACTATAGGTATCTCCGAAAGTGTCTGTTGGGTTGGCACGAATCGAGACTGGGATTTGTCACTCCGTATGACGGAGAGGTATCTCTGGGCCCACTCGGTAATGCATCATCGTAATGAGCTCAATGTGACTAAGGAGTTAGCCACGGAATCATGTGTTACGGAACGAGTAAAGAGACTTGCCTGTAACGAGATTGAACAAGGTATCGGGATACTGACGATTGAATCTCGGGCAAGTAACATACCAATGGAAAAAGGGAATTATATACGGGATTGATTGAATCCTCGACATCGTGGTTCATCCGATGAGATCATCGTGGAACATGTGGGAGCCAATATGGGTATCTAGATCCCGCTATTGGTTATTGGCCGGAGAGGTGTCTCGGTCATGTCTGCATGGTTCTCGAATCCGTAGGGTCTACACACTTAAGGTTCGGTGACTCTAGAGTTGTAAAGGGAATTGTATGTGGTTACCGAAGGTTGTTCGGAGTCCCGGATGAGATCCCGGATGTGACGAGGAACTCCGGAATGGTTCAGAGGTGAAGATCGATATATTGGACAAAGGGTATTGGAGTCCAGAATTGTTCCGGGGGTACCGGGTGACGACCAGCGTGACCAAAAGGAGTTTCGGAGGCCCCGACAAGCGTTGGGGGCCTTATGGGCCTAGGGAAGGGGGCCCACCAGCCCACTAAGGGGCTGTGCGCCCCTCCCACCCCATCTCACGTAACCTGGAGAGGTGGGGCGCCTCCCCTAGGGCAGCCGCCTCCTCCCGGCTTGGGGGCCAACTCTCCTAGGGGTGGGGGCGCCCAAACCCATCTAGGGTTCCCCTTGGCCGCTGCCCCCCTTTAGATGCATCTAGGGGGGCGGCCCTGAAGGAAATATGCCCTAGAGGCAATAATAAAGTTATTATTTTATTTCCTTGTATCATGATAAATGTTTATTATTCATGCTAGAATTGTATTAACCGGAAACTTAGTACATGTGTGAATACATAGACAAAACAAAGTGTCCCTAGTATGCCTCTACTTGACTAGCTCGTTAATCAAAGATGGTTAAGTTTCCTGACCATAGACATGTGTTTTCATTTGATGAACGGGATCACATCATTAGAGAATGATGTGATGGACAAGACCCATCCGTTAGCTTAGCATAATGATCGTTAAGTTTTATTGCTATTGCTTTCTTCATGACTTATACATATTCTTCTGACTATGAGATTATTCAACTCCCAAATACCGGAGTAACACCTTGTGTGCTATCAAACGTCACAACGTAACTGGGTGATTATAAAGATGATCTATAGGTGTCTCCGAAGGTGTTTGTTCGGTTGGCATAGATCGAGATTAGGATTTGTCACTCCGTGCATCGGAGAGGTATCTCTAGGCCCTCTCGGTAATGCACATCACTATAAGCCTTGCAAGCAATGTGACTAATGAGTTAGTTATGGGATGACGCATTATGGAACGAGTAAAGAGACTTGCCGGTAACGAGATTGAACTAGGTATGATGATACCGACGATCGAATCTCGGGCAAGTAACATACCGATGACAAAGGGAATGACGTATGTTGTTATGCAGTTTGATTGATAAAGATCTTCATATAATATGTAGGAGCCAATATGAGCATCCATGTTCCGCTATTGGTTATTGACCGGAGGTGTGTCTCAGTCATGTCTACATAGTTCTCGAACCCATAGGGTCCACACGCTTAACAATTTGTATTATGAGTTATGTGATTTGATGATCGAAGGTTGTTCCGAGTCCCGGATGAGATCACGGACATGAAGAGGAGTCTCGAAATGGTCGAGAGATAAAGATTCATATATTGGAAGGCTATATTCAGACATCGGAAAGGTTCCGATTGATTCGGGTATTTTTTGGAGTACCGAGGAGTTACGGGAATTCATCGGGAGAAGTAAATGGGCCTTATTGGGCCATATGGGAAAAGAGGAGGCAGGCCAAAGGGGAGGTGGCGCCCCCCCGTGGGTCTGAATTGGACTAGGGGAAGGGGGCGGCGCCCCCCTTGCCCTTGCCTACTCCGTCTCTCTTTCCCTCTTTCCTTCTCTCCTACTCCGAAAAGGAAAGGGATTCCTACTAGGACTTGGAAGACCTAGTAGGACTCCATACAATTGGCGCGCCCTAGGGGGCGGCCTCTCTCCCTCCCTCCTTTATATACATGGGCAAGGGGCACCCCAAAGACACGACAGACAATCTCTTAGCCGTGTGCGGTGCCCCCCTCCACAGTTACACTCCTCGGTCATATCGTCGTAGTGCTTAGGCGAAGCCCTACGCCGGTAACTTCGTCATCACCGTCACCACGCCATCGTGCTGACGAAACTCTCCCTCGTCCTCAACTGGATCAGGAGCTCGAGGGACGTCATCGTGCTGAAGGTGTGCTGAACATGGAGGTGCCGTACGTTCGGTACTTGGATTGGTTGGATCGTGAAGACGTTCGACTACATCAACCGCATTACTAAAGGCTTCCGCTTTAGGTCTATGAGGGTACGTGGGCACACTCTCCTCGCTCGTTTCTATGCTTCTCCTAGATAGATCTTGCGTGATCGTAGGAATTTTTTTGAATTACTACGTTCCCCAACAGTGCCATCCGAGCCAGGTCTATGCGTAGATGTTATATGCACGTGTAGAACACAATGAGTTATGGGCGATAATAGTCATACTGCTTACCACCAACGTCTTACTTTGATTCGACAGTATTGTTGGATGAAGAGGCCCGGACCGACATTACATGACTGCGTTCATGAGACTGGTTCTATCGACGTGCTTCACACACAGGTGGCTAGCGGGTATCTGTTTCTCCAACTTTAGTTGAATCGAGTTTGACTACGGTCCACTACAACAAAAACGGCTTGTATGGTCGCTTTTTCTGAGACGCTATTTGTATTCGTCTCTACGTCCATGAACACTAGCAAGCTAAAGACGCTTCTTAAGACGTTTATAGGGCGTCATAAACCTTTTCTTATAATTGGCCATTTAGAAAATAGGTATATAATTTTAATTAACTTAGAGACGATTTGTGAGACGTTTTATATACGACTATAATCAATTTTGTTGTACCCAAAAGGCTAATAAAATTGTAGTTGTGGTAAAATTCGAATAGATGACCCGAGTAATTGCACTAACAAATTGACGAAGAGGCATTTTGTTATTTGATTGTGATCTTAATCATCACATTCATAATATTCTCCTAAGTAATATTATGTTACCTCTTTAATATTCTCATGTTAATACAAAAACCTTAATCATCTCTCCCTAGAAAAATATTCCATAATCATCCCAAAGATACAAGGGATTTGATGATTTGCCCTATTTTAGTTTGGCACTTGATGATTTGCAACATTTGATTTAGACTTATATATACTTTACATTAATTTACTAATCATTTGCCCTTAGTGGCGTTTTGCTGATTTTTAATTTATTTAACTTGATAAATCCTGGTGGGATGACCTATATACCGTTTGGAAAATTTGCAATCTGCTTTGTACTACTATACGCGACTCCTGGACTAAACAAATCGATCTACTATGAGGGTTCATCCTTAGCACCGCCGCTGCTCGGCACCTCGGCACCAGCTGCTGCTCTCCCGCCGTTGTTTGCCCCCAACCAGAGCTCTCAAGCCGCCGAAGGTCGCCACCTATCATAGATCTGACGCCACCACCACTCGCCCTAGCCTGAACTCCTTCGCTCCATTCAGCTCCCCCGCCGCTCGACGGTGGTTCCCTCTGACCAGAGCTCCCCTGCCGCCCCCCGCTGCTCCTCCCAGCCAAGTTCCCTAGCTGCCATATGTTGATATTCTCCCTCCCGCACAAGTTCCCCTGCCACCCGACGCCGGTCTACTCCCAGCCCAAGCTCCCCTGTCGCCTGACACAATGGCGGAGCTGGGGTTATTCCTGGGAGTTCCGGGCAGATCCTATATAACGCCCGTGTGCGTTCGTTCGTAGCTGCTTCGCTGAAGCGAAGCAAGCGAACGAGGCGCACGGGCCAACCCAGTTCGAGCGAGACCTGATTTTGGGAACCTTCTAGTAGGCTCCCTAAACCAGTTTTTTTTTCTTCTTTTGCTAGTTTTTCATTTTTTCCTGTTTCTTTTTTTTACCTTTTTGTTTTGTTTTTCTATTTCTGTTTCTGTTTCTTTTCTTTCATCTTATCCTTTTTCGTTTACTTTTATACTTTGTTTTCAAGAAAATGGTTCGAATTCCAAATTTTGTTCATGATTTAAAAAAATCATGGATTTAAAATTTTGTTCACTTTTTTTAAAAAAAATGTTCAAAATTTCGAAATTGTTCAGCATATATCACAAAAATTTCAATATGTATTTAATATTTGTTTATTGTATATAACAAAATTGTTCAATGTGTAGTTAAAATTTGTTGAACGTATATTACAAAAATGTGCAATGTATATTTAAAATTTGTGCATCATATATCACAAAAATTTACACTATGTAGTTAAAAATTGTTCGGCATATATTCACAAAAAAATTCAATGCATATTTGAAACTTATAAAAATTCAACAAATGTTTGGATTTTCATCAAACAAAAAAATTCAATGTATATTTGAAACTTATAAAAATTCAATGTATATTTGAAACTTATTCACGTTTTTTGTAAAATCATGTTTTAAAATTTTGTTCGAGATAACATTATTCATTTTTTTAAGATGATTAAAAGACGGACCTACCTCTGTAGGTAATACCTATCTTTGAGCGCTCTAATCAAACATATGGTGAGTCGCTTGTGCAGTGGCGAAGAAAGCTGATGTACCTCGATTGGTCGCGGGTTCGACTCCATCGAACTCTGCATTTTTTCGTGGCATTTCCCTTTTTAGGTTTTCTCGTGGGAATGGGCCGACCATGCTTCTTTGTACTAGGTTATAGAAAAGAAAGTAGTCTAGTCGATATTTCAATAATACTCTCTCCGTTCTTAAATATTTGTCTTTCTAAAGATTTCAACAAGTGACTACATACGGAGCAAAATTAGTTAATCTACACTTCATACGGAGGAAAATTAGTTAATCTACATCCATATGTGGTAGTTCATTCGAAATCTTAAAAGAAACAAATATTTAAGCATTTTTTCGTGGCATTTCCCTTTTTAGGTTTTCTTGTGGGAATGGGCCGACCCGTTTTGCGCTAATCCTTCGGCGCAAGCTGCTCGTTTTGGACTACTTTGTAGTACTAATGAAGTGTGCTTCAGGTTCACTTGTCCTGATTGGATGCTTCTTTGTACTAGGTTATAGAACAGAAAGTAGTCTAGTCGATATTTCAATAATACTCTCTCCGTTCTTAAATATTTGTCTTTCTAAAGATTTCAACAAGTGACTACATACGGAGCAAAATTAGTTAATCTACACTTCATACGGAGGAAAATTAGTTAATCTACATCCATATGTGGTAGTTCATTCGAAATCTTAAAAAAAACAAATATTTAGGAATGGAGGGAGTATTTTGCAAATGCATGACATCGACTTTGCATGGTGGACATCCCAGTTAACCAGAACAAATTATAGTCAACAAAAATGGAGAAACTGGAAAATCATAAAAATCAAAAGCAGTAAGTGATATTTGGTGAAATCCGCGAAGTGTTAGAGTAACTAGTACATTTCTTTTGTTATTCTTAAAATCCTGAGAACGCCCACATATGGCCGTTGACTTTTACAGAAGTTCAAAAATTTGGGGGGAAATCCAATTTGAAAATCTTTGCGTTCTTGAAAAAAAAACATGAATTTGAAAAAGGTTCATGCCTTCTGAAAATGATCGTGAATTTGAAAAAGTTCACTAATTTAAAGAAATATAATCACAAACTAAAAAATGAATTTAAAAATTATTCATGACCTCGAAAAAGTTCGAGTATTTGAAAAAGTTTTGCGAATTTGAAAAATGTTTATGGTTTCAAAGCTTTTTTTGCAAAAGATTGTAAAATTCCACAAATTAGGGAACAGTTCACAAATTGGAGAAAGGTTTGTGAACTTCAAATTAGTGAATTTGAAAAATGTTCACGGTTTGAAAAAATATTCATTAATTAAAAAAGTTTGGGAATTCTTAAAAAAGAAGTTCACAAATTTGGAAGAACTTCAAGAATTTGAAAAACAAAAGAAAGAAAGGGACTTATAAAAAATTGAAAGTAAAAATAAATAAAAACTAAAATAAAAAGTAAAAATAAAAGATAAAGGAAAAAAAGGAAAATCTAGGAAAACATAGTAAAACCTGACCGAAATTAACCGAAACAAGATAAAGATAACTGACTTAAAAACCTGACAAGCTTCCGGATGCTTCCTATAATTAGACCAAGGAAGCTTTTGGGGGCTTTGAAAACCAGGAGCAAGAGGGAGGTTCATGCTTGTTCCTTAGTTGGGCCGGTCATTTATAACATATCAAGGGAAGGGGGTCTGTAATGTTTTCGAAAACCAAATGAAGCAACGGGAGTGCATCACGATAACAAGAATTCCATGGCGCGAGATGCTGCAACCTGCCATGCCTCCAGCTGGAAATGGTGACAATGGCCCTGCTGGATGCTCGAGCCAGCCACACGATTTGCTGGAATCGGTGGGGCAGATTTATTTCGAACCAACTGCATTTTTCCTCCAACCGAAGTTGGGTGTGGACTATGACCGGCGGCATGAGTAGTTTGAAATGGGAGGAGGTGCGGTGCTTCAAGTGAGGTACTACATTGACCACTATTAGAAGCTTAAATGAACACGGGGAATGAGAAGCCTCACCTCTGATGAAGCTGCGGAGACCAAACTAGATGTTGCCTCAAGGAGGAGCCACCCCCTCGCGCATCACATTCGGCTGTTTCGACCGACTCATCACCGCCGCACCACAACTGGCGTGACAAGGTCGTGAAGGAGGAGGAGCTCTCGTGGGCGCCTCCACCATTACCTCGACATGGCAACGACACATCGTCACATAGCACCCTGACGTCAGCCAAGAGGGTGGCACATGAGGAGGAGCGGCAGGAGTGGCGCAAGGCCGGGCCACATTTGCCACATCGGACACCGACAACGCATCAGTGACCAGCTGGTCTAGATCGGCTTGGAGGAGTCTCTGCGAGTCACCGCCCCCGTCGCCAACAAGGGCTAGGTGAAGGGATGGCACGCCGGGGCGGCGTGCACGGTCGACACGACAGTGCGTGGAGGAGGGGCAAGCCCAACTTCGATCTACCACTGCCTTTATTATTTTTGTTAAGCTACATCGATATTACTGACATGTATATTACCCAATGAAGTTTGATATTTTTTTGAAAAAACAAGCATACGGATTCATCCAATAAAGGATACACCTAAAAAAATATTTATCGATATATGCGTTTTTTAACACATACATATATGTGATTACTTAGAGCTGCAAAACTATTCACATTTAATTAAATTTGGCCTTCCAGAATATTTTCGCTTAACAAAATTTGGGGCTACATGTGTTTTCTTTATGGCGCGCAAGACTTCCCGCGACTCTAAAGTTTCTTTTCATATATTATCGCCTGCTATTTTTTCTCCACGCCATCTTCCCCACCTCCCCATTATCCAACCTCCCAATTCCTTGCGCGCCGCCATTCCCGCACACCGCACGGTGGCAGCCTCATCCTCAAGCGCTGCCCTCCGCCGCTAGCTCCGCCCGCTGATGACTCCCTTTTTCCTCCATCAACAAGGTCGTCCATCGTCCTCACCGTCACGAAGCGGTGCTCCCCCCGACTTCGTCCTCACCGTCACGAAGCCGCATCCGAGCCGATCTCATACTTCAAACGAAGCTGCGCCGTTTGTCCATCTGTACACCACCCAGCAAACAGCTCTCACCCCCATCTAGCATCTTCAACCTCCACCATGTCAAGCAGGTGATCCATTGATTCCCATAGCCCCTACAGTTTTACCATTAAATCAACCCAAGTGGCTCCTTCATTTATGCATCTCAAATCTTGATCCTCTTCTCCTTCGTCTCCTTACTTCCTTCATGTAGGCAATGCACTCTAAGTGTTTGTTGAATTGCTTGCTTGCTTAGATATCAATTCTGACAGATTTTCTTTGGAATATGTGAGCAACTGTTTGGTCCAATCAACCTTTATATGGTAAAACTCACAAGTAGTACAAGTGGTGTTAGATAGATTGGCCAACGGAGTGACGAGCGACCAAGGGGAGGCCAATTTCAAACAAAAAGCAAAATGTGCGTAAAAATAGATGCAGCTCACAGCCTCACATCCTCACAACATAAACTAGAACAAGATGTACATCTTATATACATATATCTATATTGCTTGTTGTTTCACCATTGTTACCTGAGATAAAAATGTCAAAAAGTACTGTCACCTATTCCCTAAATCAGAACATGTCCAGTACTAGTACACTATTAAAAAAGCATAGCACAAAAATCCTGGATGATCTGAATCTTATGCGGGTCTCGCAACATGAGAACACAATTACATAGACAACATTGAACTTTATGCAGGTCTCTGAACATTGAACATCACTGGATTTATTCAAGTCTCTGAACATTGAACATCACTGAATGTATGCAAGTCTCTGAAAATTGAACTTTATGCAGGTCTCTGAACATTGAACATCACTGAATTTATGCAAGTCTCTGAACATTGAACTTTATGCAGGTCTCTGAACATTGAACATCACTAAATTTATGCATGTCTCTGAACACTAAACATCACTGATTTTTTTCTTGAAACATACCTAGCTTGCTATTGCAGTCTTGACTGGCAGTTTGAGGGAAGGATAAGGAGGAGAGACGAGCGATGCGTCTATGCGTGGGAGAGTTGTCGCTTCATTGGGCTGTGTAATATTGGGCTGGGCTGAATGCTTACTAGTAATAATTTTTTTCAGTTTTGGAAGGGGGGAGAGTGCCGTCGCCCCCTTTGGCCTCCATGAGGCTCCGCCAGTGCAAATAACCTCACATTCCATTTACGCTGGAGCATAAAACATGATAGTGTTTGGTTCCACAGGCTGCAATGTACTATGCTATTTTGTACTAATTTTAGTCTGTCCTATTTCCTACCTCATCTTAGTGCAGTCCCAATATTTTGTTAGTTTTGATTCTTGCATCTTAGTTGAAGGGAGGTTTCAATCAGCAGCTCTCAGATTTTGTACTAAAAGATTGTTGTTACAGGTTTGTATGTTGCTATGTGCGTTACAGTAACTTCTGAAGTGCTTTTTGAGTGCCTTTTCAGTTACATGTGTGTATGGGTCATATTTACGGCAAGATCACCTTATTCCACTGGAGTCCAACATATACCGTTTGCTACAACTAGATTCGCTTTAAAAACTTGTAAAGCATAAAGAGGCTAGTTATCTAGCAGATGTAAGATAACTGGAGTGTGATGTGACCTCCCAAAGATAAAGATATGAGTATTAATATACTATTATCCTGTTCTTGTTTCAGGTTGATCTCAATGAAAGAGTTGTTGGCAGTGACCTCCCAAACGAATCACATAAGGAAGATGAAGAATATGCTCCATTGAATGCTATGCAGGTGATGTAATAGTTTCTTCACTAATAAATATTCTACTTCATTCTCATACTTAAACAATTGTTCATCATAAGTTGCAGGAACTACATCCTAGCGATTGTGCGGGAACCAAAGAGTGTTACACCGGTTTATCGTCACCACAAGAAAAAAATGTTCACTAAGGTGTGTGCATAAATTTCTGCTTTGTTATTAAAAATGCCTATGTTTTGTATAAGTTTACTTACAATTGAACTGAAACCTCAATTCTAGAAAGCACACATCGAAAAGTTTGATAGGGCCAATGAAGGAAGTGTAGAATCAACTTTGCCGGACAAGCAGATCACTACCCAGGAATTGCATCCTAGTTTTTCTATGAGAACCAAAGAGGATTACACTGGTTTATCTTTACCACACATGGTTTCTATGGTGTGTGCGCATAATTATTTTACTTCATTATCAACCAATGCCTATGATTGTGTATGTTTATGTCGTACTAAACTGACCCTCAGGTGTAGAAGGCACACATTGAAAAGTTTGATAAGGACAATCAAGGCCGCGCAGAATCAACCAAAGAGGGTTACACCAATCAAGGAAGTGTAGAATTTACTTTGCCAGATAAGCAGATTACTGCACAGGAATTGCATCCTAGCTTTCCTTCGAGAACCAAAGAGGATTACACTCATCTTTACCACACATGGTTGCTAAGGTGTGTGTGTATGCATAAACTTATGATTCCTTGTCAAACAATGTCTATGTTTTGTGTATGTTTACTTACAACTGAACTAAACCTCAACTGTAGAAAGCACACATTGAAAAAATTGATCATAGGGTCAATCAAGGGTGTGCAGAATCAACTTTGCTGGACAAGACTAACCAGGAATTGGATCCTAGCAATTGTGCAAGAACCAAAGAGGGTTGCACCAGTTTATCTTCACCACATGAACACACAGTTGCTAAGGTGTGTGTGCATGAGCGCATAAATTTCTGCTCTGTTATCAAACAATGTCTATGTTTTTTATAAGATTACTCACAACTAAACTGTACCTAAACTATAGAAAGCACATGATGGTCTGGAAGCAAATAATGGTCATGCTGAAAATAAAAATGCCACCAAGCAAGGTGGTCCTGAACCAAGTGTACAACTTCATCACATCACTAAGCAGGTATCTATACATATATATACATTGTTTCTCACAGTAGTCTTAAAGCTATGTTCTAAAATTTTCTCTGTTATCATTCTTTTTCAGGCTAGCTCAAGATTTACAAACGGAGTGCATTGCAGGAGCCAAGAGCAACTATACAAGAATTATTCTTTAGATAGACAAATATTATGTATTATATACAGCTTTTAGCTTTATAGGGAAACTTAGTTCTATTTTGTATGATCTCTTCTTAATTATTTGCATATTTTATATGAAGATCTGATTTGATTCAGTTGTGAACCTAAGGTGTTTGTTCCTACTAAATGAAATTGTGCGAATGGGAAGGTTGTTGATACAATTGGTGATATGGGTGGATCCCTTCATATAATGAAATTTGATGCTTATGAATGTGATTGGTGATATGTGTGGATGCTTTTATGTAAAAATATTTGTTGATCATTCTACACAAGCATATGGCATGATAAAGTTACTGGATTTGAAATGGCGAAGTACATATTTGGAATAAATCAAATATTTTTTAAAGTAAAACATTACGTGGTTAAAAAATCTTTTGTATATTTAGAGACGAATATAACGTCGGTACCTAGCATCTATAGGAATGGGCCTAGGGCCTATGACGAATGAAATGGCCCTATTAGTAGGGACATACAAGCGCACCTAATAGAACGACTCTACATATCTAGAGACGCTTCTGAACATCCAAATATAGCGTGTCATATCTAGACACGCCTTTGGACGTCCCAATATAGCGTCTCATGCCATGTATAGACGCTAAGCCAGCGTGTCTATATGTTTTGAGACGGTCCGTGAGGAGACGCTCCAAAGACGCTTTACTAAGTCGACTCTATGGTTGCCTAGAGATGAAATAACGCGTCTCTAGCTTTGGAATATGACGTCTCTACATGCAGTTTTTGTTGTAGTGGTCGGTCCTTGTTGAAGGTTAAAACGGCAGACTTGACGAAAAATCGTTGTGGTTTTGATGCGTAGGTAAGAACGGTTCTTGCTAGAAGCCCGTAGCAGCCACGTAAAACTTGCAACAACAAAGTAGAGGACGTTTAACTTGTTTTTGCAGGGCATGTTGTGATGTGTTATGGTCAAGACATGATGAGATATAAATTGTTGTATGAGATGATGATGTTTTGTAGAAGTTATCGGCAACTGGCAGGAGCCTTATGGTTGTCATTTTATTGTATGAAATGCAATCACCATGTAATTGTTTTACTTTATCACTAAACGACAGTGATAGTCGTAGAAGTAATAGTTGGCGAGATGACAATGATGCTATGATGGAGATCAAGGTGTCAAGCCGGTGATGATGGAGATCATGATGGTGCTTTGGAGATGGAGATCAAAGGCACAAGATGATGATGGCCATATCATGTCACATATTTTGATTGCATGTGATGTTTATCTTTTATGCACCTTATTTTGCTTAGTACGGCAGTAGCATTATAAGATGATCCCTCACTAAATTTCAAGGTATAAGTGTTCTCCCTGAGTATGCACCATTGCTATAGTTCGTCGTGCCGAGACACCACGTGATGATCGGGTGTGATAAGCTCTATGTTCACATACAATGGGTGCAAGCCAGTTTTGCACACGCAGAATACTCGGGTTAAACTTGATGAGCCTAGCATATGCAAATATGGCCTCGGAACACTGAGACCGAAAGGTCGAACGTGAATCATATAGTAGATATGATCAACATAGTGATGTTCACCATTGAAAACTACTCCATCTCATGTGATGATCAGACATGGTTTAGTTGATATGGATCACGTGATCATTTAGATGACTAGAGGGATGTCTATCTAAGTGGGAGTTCTTAAGTAATATGATTAATTGAACTTTAATTTATCATGAACTTAGTCTTGATAGTATTTGCAAACTATGTTGTAGATCAATAGCTCGCGATATAGCTCCCCGTTTATTTTTGATATGTTCCTAGAGAAAAATAAGTTGAAAGATGATAGTAGCAACGATGCGGACTTGGTCCGTGATCTGAGGATTATCCTCATTGATGCACAGAAAAATTATATCCTTGATGCACCGCTAGGTGATAGACCTATTGCAGGAGCAGATGCATACGTTATGAACGTTTGACAAAGCTCGGTATGATGACTACTTGATAGTTTAGTCCACCATGCTTTACGGCTTAGAACCGGGACTTCAAAAATGTTTTGAACGCCACAGAGCATATGAGATGTTCCAAGAACTGGAATTGGTATTTCAGACTCATGCCCGAGTCGAGAGGTATGAGACCTCGGACAAAGTACTTAGCCTACAAGATGGAGGAGAATAGCTCAACTAGTGAGCATGTGCTCAGAATGTCTGAGTACTACAATCGCTTGAATCAAGTGGGAGTTAATCTTCCAGATAAGATAGTGATTGACAGAGTTCTCTAGTCACTATCACCAAGTTACTGGAACTTCGTGATGAACTATAATATGCAAGGGATGACGAAAACGATTTCCGAGCTCTTCGTGATGCTGAAATTGATGAAGGTTGAAATCAAGAAAGAGCATCAATTGTTGATGGTTAACAAGGCCACTAGTTTCAAGTAAAAGGGCAAAGGGAAAGAAAGGGAACTTCAAGAAGAATGGCAAGCAAGTTTCCACTCCCATGAAGAAGCGCAAAGCTAGACCTAAGCCTGAAACTAAGTGCTTCTACTGCAAAGGGAATGATCACTGGAAGCGGAACTACCCCAAATACTTGGCGGATAAGAAGGATGGCAAAGTGAACAAAAGAATATTTGATATAGATGTTATTTATGTGTACTTTACTAGCGTTCATAGTAACCTCAGGGTATTTGATACCGGTTCAGTTGCTATGATTAGTAACTCGAAAACCGGAGTTGCAAAATGAGCAGAGTCTAGTTAAGGGCGAGGTGACGATGTGTGTTGGAAGTGATTACAAGGTTGATAATATCACCATCACGCACTCCCTCTACCTTCGAGATTAATGTTGGACCAAAATAAATGTCATTTGGTGTTTTGCATTGAGCATGAATATGATTGGATCATGTTTATTGCAATACGGTTATTCATTTAAGCCAAAGATTAAGTGTTGTTCTATTTACATGAATAAAACCTTCTATGGTCATACACTTAATATAAATGGTTTATTGAATCTCAATCGTAATGATACACATATTCATAATATTGAAGCCAAAAGATGCAAAGTTAATAATGATAGTGCAACTTATTTGTGGCACTGCCGTTTAGGTCATATTGGTGTAAAGCGCATGAAGAAACTCCATGCCGATGGGCTTTTGGAATCACTTGATACTTGCGAACCATGCCTCATGGGCAAGATGACTAAGACTCCGTTCTTCGAAACAATGGAGCGAGCAACTGACTTATTGGAAATAAATCATACCGATGTATGTGGTCCAATGAGTGTTGAGGCTCGTGGCGGGTATCGTTATTTTCTGACCTTCATAGATGATTTGAGCAGACATGGGTATATCTACTTAATTAAAGATAAGTCTGAAACATTTGAAAAGTTCAAAGAATTTAAGAGTGAAGTGGAAAATCATCGTAACAAGAAAATAAAGTTTCTATGATCTGATCGTGGAGGTGAATATTTGAGTTATGAGTTTGGTCTTCATTTGAAACAATGTGGAATAGTTTCACAACTCACGCCACCTAGAACACCACAGCGTAATGGTGTATCCGAATGTCGTAACTGTACTTCATTAGATATGGTGTGATCTATGATGTCTCTTACCGTTTTACCACTATCATTTTGGGGTTATGTATTAGAGACAGCTGCATTCACGTTAAAAAGGGCACCATCTAAATCCGTTGAGACGACACCGTATGAACTGTGGTTTGGCAAGAAACCTAAGCTGTCGTTTCTTAAAGTTTGAGGCTACGATGCTTATGTGAAAAAGCTTCAACCTGATAAGCTCGAACCCAAATCGGAGAAGTGCATCTTCATAGGATACCCAAAGGAAACTGTTGGGTACACCTTCTATCACAGATCCGAAGGCAAGATATTCGTTGCTAAGAATGGATCCTTTCTAGAGAAGGAGTTTCTCTCGAAAAAGTGAGTGGGAGGAAAGTATAACTTGATGAGGTAGTTGTGCCTTTTCTCGAATTGGAAAATGGTTCATCACAGAAGTCAGTTCTGGTGATACCTACACCAATTAGTGAGGAAGTTAATGTTGATGATCATGAAACTTTAGATCATGTTACTACCAAACCTCGGAGGTCAACCAGAGTACATTCGGCACCAGAGTGGTACGGTAATCCTGTTCTAGAAGTCATGTTACTAGACCATGACGAACCTACGAACTATGAGGAAGCGATGATGAGCCCAGATTCTGTGAAATGGCTTGAGGCCATGAAATCTAAGATGGGATCCATGTATGAGAACAAAGTATGGACTTTGGTGGACTTGCCCGATGATCGACAAGCCATTGAGAATAAATGGATCTTCAAGAGGAAGACGGACACTGATGGTAGTGTTACTATCTACAAAGCTTGAATTATCGCAAGAGGTTTTCGACAAGTTTAAGGTGTTGACTACGATGAGATTTTCTCACTCATATCGATGCTTAAGTCTGTCTGAATCATGTTAGCAATTGCCGCATTTTATGAAATCTAGCAAATGGATATCAAAACTACACTCCTTAATGGATTTATTAAAGAAGAGTTGTATATGATGCAACCAGAAGGTTTTGTCAATCCTAAAGGTGCTAACAAAGTGTGCAAGCTCCAGCGATCCATATATGGACTATTGCAAGCATCTCAGAGTTGGAATATACACTTTGATGAGTTGATCAAAGTATATAGTTTTATACGGACTTGTGGTGAAGCCTGTATTTACAGGAAAGTGAGTGGGAGCACTACATTCTTTCTGATAAGTATATGTGAATGACATCTTGTTGATCGGAAATGATGTAGAATTTTCTGGAAAGCATAAAGGAGTGTTTGAAAGGAGTTTTTCAAAGAAATACCTCGGTGAAGCTACTTACATACTGAGCACCAAGATCTATAGAGATAGATCTAGACGCTTGATAAGATTTTTTCAATGAGTATATACCTTGACAAGATTTTGAAATAGTTCAAAATGAACAGTTGTTATGATGTGTACCAGACCTATTGCGTACCTTGCTATGAGTTTGGCAAGGGGGTACGATAGTGATCCAGAAGTGGATCACTGGACAGCGGTCGAAATTATCCTTAAAGGTCTAAGGAGATATTTCTCGGTTATGGAGGTGATAAAGAGTTCGTCGTAAAGAGTTACGTCGATGCAAGCTTTGACACTGATCTGGATGACTCTGAGTCTCGATCTAGATGCATATTGAAAGTGGGAGCAATTAGCTAAAGTAGCTCCGTGTAGAGCATTGTAGACATACATATTTGCAAAATTCATACGGATCTGAATGTGGCAGACCGGTAGACTAAAAACTTCTCTCACAAGCAAAACATGATCACTCTTGGGTGCTAATCACATTGCAATGTGAACTAGATTATTGACTCTAGTAAGCCCTTTGAGTGTTGGTCGCATGGCGATGTGAACTATGTGTGTTAATCACATAAAGATGTGAACTATTGGTGTTAAATCACATGGCGATGTGAACTAGATTATTGACTCTAGTGCAAGTGGGAGACTGAAGGAAATATGCCCTAGAGGCAATAATAAAGTTATTATTTTATTTCCTTCTATCATGATAAATGTTTATTATTCATGCTGGAATTGTATTAACCGGAAACTTAGTACATGTGTGAATACATAACAAAACAGAGTGTCCCTGGTATGCCTCTACTTGACTAGCTCGTTGATACGTCCATTTTGCATCATGCTTTTATATCAATATTTATTGCATTATGGGTTGTTATTACACGTTATGTCACAATACTTATGGCTATTCTCTCTTATTTTACAAGGTTTACATAAAGAGGCAGAATGCCGGCAGCTCGGATTCTGGGCTAGAAAAGGAGCAAATATTAGAGACCTATTCTGCACAGCTCCAAAAGTCCTGAAACTCCATGAAAGTCATTTTGGGAATTAATAAAAAATATTGAGCCGAAGAAGTACCAGAGGGGCCCACACACCGGCCACGAGGGTGGGGGTGCGCCCTACCCCCTGGGCGCGCCCCCCTGCCTTGTGGGCCACCTGGCAGCCCTCCGGTGCCCATCTTCTGCTATATGAAGTCTTTTACCCTGAAAAAAAATCATAAGCAAGCATACGGGACGAAACTCCGCCGCCACGAGGCGGAACCTTGGCGGAACCAATCTAGGGCTCCGGCGGAGCTGTTCTGCCGGGGAAACTTCCCTCTGGGAGGGGGAAATCATCACCATCATCATCACCAACGATCCTCTCATCGGGAGGGGGTCAATCTCCGTCAACATCTTCACCAACACCATCTCCTCTCAAACCCTAGTTCATTTCTTGTATCCAATCTTTGTACCAAAACCTCAGATTGGTACCTGTGGGTTGCTAGTAGTGTTGATTACTCCTTGTAGTTGATGCTAGTTGGTTTATTTGGTGGAAGATCATATGTTCAGATCCTTAATGCATATTAATACCCCTCTGATCATGAACATGAATATGCTTTGTGAGTAGTTACATTTGTTCCTGAGGACATGGGTGAAGTCTTGCTATTAGTAGTCATGTGAATTTGGTATTCGTTCGATATTTTGATGAGATGTATGTTGTCTCTCCTCTAGTGGTGTTATGTGAACGTCGACTACATGACACTTCACCATTGTGTGGGCCTAGAGGAAGGCATTGGGAAGTAATAAGTAGATGATGGGTTGCTAGAGTGACAGAAGCTTAAACCCTAGTTTATGCGTTGCTTCGTAAGGGGCTGATTTGGATCCACTTGTTTCATGCTATGGTTAGGTTTACCTTAATACTTCATTTGTAGTTGCGGATGCTTGCAATAGGGGTTAATCATAAGTGGGATGCTTGTCCAAGAAAGGGCAGTACCCAAGCACCGGTCCACCCACATATCAAATTATCAAAGTAACGAATGCGAATCATATGAGCGTGATGAAACTAGCTTGACGATAATTCTCATGTGTCCTCGAGAACGCTTCTCTTTATATAAGAACTTGTCCAGGCTTGTCCTTTTCTACAAAAAGGATTGGGCCACCTTGCTGCACCTTATTTACTTTCATTTCTTGTTACCTGTTACAAATTACCTTATCACAAAACTATCTATTACCAATAATTTTAGTGCTTGCAGAGAATACCTTACTGAAAGCCGCTTGTCATTTCCTTCTGCTCCTTGTTGGGTTCGACACTCTTACTTATCGAAAGGACTACGATAGATCCCCTATACTTGTGGGTCATCAAGACTCTTTTCTGGCGCCGTTGCCGGGGAGTGAAGTGCCTTTGGTAAGTGGAACTTGGTAAGGAAAAATTTATATAGTGTGCTGAAATTTACTATCACTTGTTACTATGGAACATAATCCTTTGAGGGGCTTGTTCGGGGTATCTTCACCTCGACCAGTAGAGAAAAGAGTTGATCCTCAACCTACTGAAAATGTTTACTTTGAAATTCCTTCGGGTATGGTAGAGAAACTGCTAGCTAATCCCTTTGCAGGAGATGGAACATTGCATCCCAATTTACACCTAATCTATGTGGATGAAGTTTGTGGATTATTTAAGCTTGCAGGTATGCCCGATGATGTTATCAAGAAGAAGGTCTTCCCTTTATCTTTGAAGGGAGATTCATTGACATGGTATAGGCTATGTGATGATATGGGATCGTGGGACTGCAAACGATTGAAATTGGAAGTTCACCAGAAGTCTTATCCTATGCATCTTGTTCATCGTGATCGTAATTATATATAAAAATTTTGGCCTCACAAAGGAGAAAGCATCGCTCAAGCTTGGGGGAGGCTTAAGTCAATGTTATATTCATGCCCCAATCATGAGCTCTCAAGAGAAATGATTATTCAAAAATTTTATGCTCGGCTTTCTCTCAACAATCGCTCCATGCTCGATACTTCTTGTGCAGGGTCTTTTGTGATGAAGACTATTGCATTCAAATGGGATTTATTGGAAATAATTAAACACAACTCTGAAGATTGGGATTCCGATGAAGGTAAGGAGTCAAGTATGACACCTAAGTTTGATTGTGTTAAATCTTTTATGGATACCGATGCTTTTCGTGGATTTAGCACTAAATATGGACTTGACTCTGATATAGTAGCTTCTTTCTGTGAATCATTTGCTACTCATGTTGATCTCCCTAAGGAGAAGTGGTTTAAATATAATCCTCCCACTGAAGTAAAAGTAGTTGCACCTATTACAGTTGAAGAAAAGACTATCACTTATAATGATCCTATTGTTCCTTCCACTTATATTGAGAAACCACCTTTCCCTATTAGGATAAAGGATCATTGCTAAAGCTTCAACTATGGTTCATAAGAGTAATACTAGAAAATATACACCACCTGAGCAAATTAAAGTTGAACCTAGTATTGCTATGGTTAAGGATCTCTTGGCTGATAATATTGATGGGCATGTTATTTATTTCTGTGATGCAGCTGCTAGAATTGCTAGAACCGATGCTAAGAAACATAGACCTGTTGTAGTCATGCCTGTTATTTCTGTTAGAATAGGAGCTCATTGTTATGATGACTTATGTGATATGGGTGCTAGTGCAAGTGCAATACCCCATTCCTTATATGAAGAAATTATGCATGACATTGCACCTGTTGAGATAGAAGGAATTGATGTTACAATTAAGCTTGCCAATAGAGATACTATTTCACCAATTGGGATTGTTAGAGATGTTGAAGTCTTGTGTGGGAAAGTTAAATATCCTGCTGATTTTCTTGTTCTGGGTTCCCCACAAGATGACTTTTGTCCCATTATATTTGGCAGACCCTTCTTGAATACTGTTAATGCTAAGTGAAAGAACATGTGGTGCCCCCATGTTTGGTTTTGGTAATTGATGACAATCTCTATGGACTAATGGTTTCCGTGAGTTATATTTGAAGGTTTTGTCATTGGCTTTTCTTGAAGTCCATGTGTTGGTTTCAAGGAGTTTATGAGTTGACCAAGGTGCTATTAAGGAATTATCCAAAGATTGGTCATGTGAGTGTTGAGCTTATTGCAAGCATGTCTTGAAGAAGAAGATTGTGTGATCATTCATGTTTACCTTCAAGACATCATCCAAATGAAGAGAGTTGGAAAGATAAAAGGTTGATCAAGAATAAGTCAAGAGTGAATCAAGTTGATCAACTCACAAAGCGTAGAAGATGTACCGAGAGGGATCAAGTGATCCCATGGTATGGTAAGCATTGTCCATTGCACTTTGTGTACTAACCCATGTTCTATGTGAGAGTTCTATGTGGGGTTAGGTATGTGTCCATGGGCTTGCGTCAAGTGGAAGATATCATACAACCCATGGAAAGGATGACATCAAGTGGTGATCGTCATCAAGATTGCCGTGTGCAAGTTCAAGTGGAGAATCACGAAGAGTTCAAGTGCTTGAATCTTGCCATCCATTGTGGTGTCAATGGACTTGTGAAGATGTGCCGAAGAGTGGCTCAGCCATAGTGGACTATGGGGGAGCAATCATCTAGTCTTCATCGATCCAACGCAATCAAGAAAGGTGATCCAACTTGAGGGAGTCAAGATCGTCATCATCTAGCTCAAGCAGACCATGTGCAAGGCAAAGGTTTGCCCTTGATAGGTTTTCTATTTTACCGGTCTCGTGGTGGTAGTTGGGAGACTGGGTTATAGGATCGTTTGCCGTACTATCAAGGGGGGCTCTCAAGTTGGTAGCTTGATCGTATTGTTATTAGAGAGCTCAAACCATTGCATCCTTGCATCATGTTTCTTGGTTCTTGTTTGGTTCTCTTTGTGAGTCTTAGAGCTTATGTTCATCTTAATGACAAGCTTGAGTTCATCAAAAACGGAGTTCGCATGCGTCTTCTATGATGTTTTCGGTGTTGGAGGTTTTACCGGTCTTATCCGAGGAAGGGTTCTCACCATTTTCTTATGGGCCTTTTATCATTTGCTTCTTATTGATATTTCTATCAATATTGTGTTAGCCCATGTCGTTAGCTTTCCAACAAACTTGGTTTCGTTGAATTCGGAGTCCGTTTGCAAAAGTTGTGGCTGTTTTGGTAAAGGCTGCAGCGGTACTACCGCGACTAGAGCGGATGTAAATTTTTACTACTGCTCCAGAGCGGTACTACCGCGGCTCCTGAGCGGTAGTACCGCTCCAGACCAAAAATCTCGTGTTTTGCTCAGCGGAGGTAGTCACGGAAGTATTTTTGTAGTACCGCTCCTTGGAGCGGTAGTACCGCTCTGTGCGGGCTGTGAGCATAACGGTTGGATTTTTCCCCACCTATAAAAGGGGGTCTTCTTCCCCGTTGAACCTTATCTCTTACCCGATCCCTTTACTTATGCACTTTACTTTGTGATAGCCATATTGTTCTTTGTCATATATCTTGCTATCACATAGTTGCTTATCTTGCTTAGCATAAGTTGTTGGTGCACATAGGTGAGCCTAGTTGTTTTAGGTTTTGTGCTTGACAAATTAACCGCTAGGTTTATTCCGCATTTGTTCAAGCCTAAACCATAATTATTTTAAAGCGCCTATTCACCCCCCTCTAGGCGACATCCTCGATCTTTCAATTGGTATCAGAGCCTCGTCTCTCTTTGTTGGGCTTAACCACCTAGAGAGTAAAGATGTCGACTAGGGGATTAGAATTCTCTAACACTCATAGTTTTGATGGCATAAATTTTGATGTTTGGGTAATTCGCATGCTTAATCTCTTTAGGGTCATGGACCCAAATTTAGAGCGAATTGTAGATATGGGTTTTTCTCCTCCAAAGGATCCCCAAAGCTTATCTTTAGAGGATGAGAAAAACTCTTATCTCAATGCTCAAGCTTCTAATGTGCTTTTCGATGCTTTCAGCAATGTAGTTATATTTGAACTCATGTCGTCCCGGGATGCTCATGAGTTGTGGACAAAGCTTCAAGATAAATATGGTGTGTCCAAGATTTGTAAGGATGATCGTTCTCCCTCCACCTCCGGCCGTGTTGCGTTCTCAACTTCTTCTACTTCACCTACATGTGGTTTGCCACAAGGTAATGACATGGTGAGTAGTGGTGTTCATTGCAATGATAATAGTGGGCTTATTGTTGATAATCCTTCATCACTTTATTATTGCAATGCTTCATCTTTGGACTTTAGCACTTCGAGCACTCCAAATGTTTCACATGCTTGTGTTGATAGTCCTTGCATATCATGTAGAAATTGCTTGACTAAATCTCATGATGATATGCTTGCTATATCTTGTTGCCATGATAAAAATGCATGTATTTCCTCGAGTTGTTGTGCTAACAATATAGAGGAAACACAACACTCCATGGAACAATATGTGGTCTTGAATGGTGCTTCAAGGGATCCTACATCATCATCTATTGCATTTTGCCTTATGGCCAAGGCTTCAAAGGTATCTCCCACTTTGAATCCCAATATATCTTGTGATGATATTGATGATGGAAAGAGTGATGATTATGTCGATTATGATGAAGAGAATGATGATGTTGCCTCCTTAAAAATTAAGGGGGAAATTATTTTTAAAGCTCTTCTTAAGAATAAAATTGCTCGTTCCAATTTCGTGGAAATCATGTCGATTGCTATTGAGAGCAAGAAATATATTGATTAGTTGGAATCTCTTCTTGAGGATCATGAGGTCACCATTGATAAAATGGAAGGTCATGAGCGTGATTACGCTAATGAGATTGCGGCCTCTCTCAAGATCTTGAACTTGAACAAACCACCAAGGAATCTCTTGAGGAGACTTTTGCTCTAGAATTATCTAGAGTGAAGGAATCTAATGATAGAGCTCTTGAGGTGGCCAATGTTTTTGAAACTAAAAATGCTAAGCTTGAAGTTACTCATGCCAGATTCCTTGAGGATTTTGAGCACCTCGAAAATGGCTCAAGGGTCATCAAGAGTGAGCTCATCAAACTCACTGAGTCTCATGCTCAACTTGAAGCTTCTTATTTAAAAGAGCTTGCCAAGTTGCCTTCTCCTCTTGTTGTTAATGGTGATGCTTGTGCTACTAATTCTATTACTTGTGAAACATCCATTTTGAAGGAGAATGTTGAGCTACGGGCTCAACTTGAGTTGCTATGTAGAAATTATGGGAAATTGGAAGAAAGCCATGAAAAGCTCTCAAGCTCTCATGATGATCTTCTAGTATCCCATAATGTGCTAAAGATAGCTCATGAGGCCATGATTGCTAAGGTAACATCTAGTGAGCCTCATGCGGATACTAGCACTAATTTTAGTCAAAATGCTATATTTCCTTGTGCTAGTCCTCATGATTCATCCATGATAACATTGGTACATCTTGTGATGAATTGCTTTCCTTGCCTTGTTGCTCTAACGATGAAGCTTATACTTCCTCTAGTGCTTTCGTTGCAACTAACCATGTAGAGGAAATCAAAGAGCTCAAGGCCCAAGTCACTTCTTTGAAGAAAGACTTGGAAAAGTGTCATGAAGGGAAGGCCACACTCAACAATATCTTGAGTGTGCTAAAATCCCCCAATGACAAAGGTGGACTTGTATTCAACTCCAATAAGAAGAAGAAGTCCAAGATGAACAAAAAGAAGGGCCAAGAACAAGTCAATAACTTGGCCAAGATTGTTTGCTTCAAGTGCAAAGTAGAAGGGCATCATGTTAGATCTTGCCCATTGAAGAAGAAGCCCATTAGTGACAAGCAACAAGGGAAGAGGCCACAAGTTCACTCTCATGCTCAACCTCAAGGTGAAGAAAGGCCTCTTCCCAAGAAAACTCAAGCTAATGCTTCTCAAGTTGAGAAATCAAGTGAGAAGAAAGTGAAGAGTAGACGTCGATACCTATGTCGTGAGAAATGTCACCTCGCTTCTTCATCCACTAGTGGTAACTTATCCAACCCAATTACTATTGATTATATCTATTCTCTTAGGAAGGATAAGGTTGGCAATGTGTTTGCCAAGTTTGTTGGTACTCAAAGTGGTGTCAAGAAAAGAACCATTTGGGTTGCCAAGCCTATTGTGACTAACCTCTTAGGACCCAACTTGGTTGGGGACCAACAAGCTCAAACTTGATCAATAGGTGTTGTTGGAGGGCATTGGAGACTTGGCTACATTATGAAGATTTGTGGGGTCTTCAACATCCATATTATCTCAAGCCAAGTCATTAGGAGTCTCAAGTTTCTATGTTAAATCCAATGTTCCTCTTTGCGGTAACTCGTACTTAAATTGTTTACATTGATAGTTACTTGCCCTTAGCATGTTGTGGTTTTGTACCTTGCGTGCGTTTGTATATGATGTGTTTCCAATTTGCTTAACTTGAGTAATCAAGTTTGTGTATGTTGGTTTGCACATCATGTACATGTGTGTAGTGCATTGAGCCTTTGTGCATCTTGTTTGTTTCTTAGTTGGATCTTGTGTGAGATTAATGGAATATCCCATTATGGGGGAGTGATGTGCTTTGTGCACCTCACAATCCTATAAGTGTGTGTACACGAGGAATACCATCTAGTATTGATATTACAAGATTATCTAGTCACTATGTGGCATGCCTTCTCATGAGAAATTCAAATTCTAAATAGTCCATTAATCATCTCTTCTTGGATCCTCTTGTTGCCTCTTGTTAAGTTTTTATTGGTATTACATTATGGGGGAATAATATGCTATGTGCATACTACAAGCCTAGAAAATGTGTACATTTGAGATTTTGTCACCTAGAATTGATATTGTAAATTATCTTGTTCCTACGTGGCATGTTAGCTTTACAAGTTGCAATTTGCTTGTGTTTGGTGTGAAGATGATGTCGGATATCCTTGCTATCTACCACCGGGAATTACTTCCGAATACTTCTTATCTTTTGACAATTGGTACTCACTTGTGTGGTAGAAATTATTGATCATCTTTACTTCGGCCTTTGCTTTTATTTGCTTTATCTCTTGCCTAAATTGTGTCAACTCCCATTGCCTTCCGTGCCACTTGAGGATCTTGTTGTGGTCTTGTTCTTGTCTAGTGTTTTCTTGATATAGAGAAAGTGGTGATCCCACCTTGTGCATTCTGTATTCAAATGCAAATACTCTATAATGCACAACTCGTGGGGGAGCTATCCTATTTTCTATAAAACACTCATCTTGTGATCCATATTAAGTGTCTGTTGGTGGATGGCAAGTCGTTTCTTTTGGTACTTTGTGCCATCATGAAACTTAAAAGAGAGCTTGGTTCGTTTGGAACCATCCTCTCCTTTGGGAGTTTGACATCTTTTTTTGTGTGTTCCAATGGATATCTCATACCTTGATGTATATTTTAGTGATATCTTCCAAGTGATGATTTCTCCATTTGGTATCCTTTTCACTTGGTTTTTCCTTGTATTTTGGTATCGGTTCTTGAAAGTCTTGAGCATGCATTTTAACTTCATGTAGTTCCTTTGGCATGTTTTCTTTCTTTGACCCAATATATAGGGGAAACTCCACCAAGTCTCAAATTGGATGAGATGTGCATGAGATTCATTTTCATATCTATATGCACATATCTATGTGGAGTTTGTCCTATGTATTGTTGGTTCTCTAACTCTTTGGTCCCAATGAGTTTGGGTACCATTTTGTTTGTGCTGTTGTACTAGGAACAATTGGAGATGCATTGGATACTCGGCTCATTCAAAAGGAAGGTGTTGTCACCATGTGCTTATTGGAGTCAAGCTAGGATGATCAATGAACTACTTTCTACCTTTAGTTGGTATCTACTACATCCTTCCAATGCTATCTCGGTAACAAGTATCATCATCTACTACATGCACACATTATTGCATCAATCGTGTGTAGGTTGTATCATGGCATGTTATTCTTTCTTTCTTGTGATACTTGTTTCTTTTCTCAAAGCATCCCAACAATGATCTCTTGTTGCTAGTTGCGATGTCTTTGATGGTTGTGTGGTAGGAATTCATTTATATACAATAAGGCCATATCTAGCCTTGGGCTATGCTTCCAAGCACATATCTTATTGGTATATGTATGACTTCCTTTTGGATATCTTGTTCCTTCGTGTTGTAACTATTTCGGGTGTACATCCTTCTTTGTAGATATATATCGTCATGATTTCGTCTACCTAGACCCTTATACACTTGAGAGAAATTACATCTCTAGATGATATCCTTTCTTTCACGTCCACCTTGTCTTTCTTATGTCATTTCTTTGGTGGCTCTGTGAAAACTTTTGCCTTGAGTGCACGTCTTATCTCATTGCATCTTGATGCACTCTTGTGTGGTGAAGATTATTTCCCTCATGCTTGTCTTGACGAGGCTTTTGCCATCTTAATTGGTATCCCCTGTCTTGATGATGCTTATGCTTTCTATCTTCACCTTGGGTTGTCACAACTGTTGGTTATTCATTTTGCATATTTAGTGTTCTTGTGAACCCATTTTCTTAGTTGTGTGTGGGAATGAAAGGCTTTGCACTGTGTATCTCATTCATTCGAGACTATGTTGATGCTTATGCTCATCCATATATTAGTCTTCTCATGTGCTTTGCCATGACTCACACACACCATTTTGGTTGAGCCTATTCTTAAGTTTCCTCTTTTACATGTTGCTCAACCATGTGTTTGTTGCAAGTGCTAGGCTTAGTTTCCTTTATGCTCACTTACACTTGTTGTATGTTTCTATTGATTTTGGGGGAGCTATGATCCTATTTTGTGCACTTTGTATTCAAATACAAAAATTCTTATGTGTGCACAAATATGGGGAGCTTCTCTAGTTTCTTTAGAACACTCCTTCGCTCATATCATATTATCCTTTATTCATGTGGCTCGTAGGATCTTTAGTTTAGTTGGTTCAATTGATATCCTTTGGTTGCTTGCTTCAATTGGTATCTTTTGATTGCTTGATTGCTTATGTCTCTCTTTGTTATGTCCTTGTGGCATATCATTCGTTAGCAATCTTTGTGCCTCAATATATTTTGTATTCCTCCAAGTATTTACCTTTGGATATGTCTATGGCATTCCACTATCTTGTTGAGAAATACACAATTTATGGAGGAACACGTTTTATATTGGCCTTCTAAGCTTTTCGCCCATTTTGGCAATCGATGCCAATGGGGGAGAAGTTTCAGAGAGTTTTGTGGAGAAGGTTTCAAATTTTTCTCCTTGCTTTGGTTTTGTTCCTAAGCATTTGCATCTCATTCTCCTGCATCAGTGGTTGTTGCATTGCATCATGATGCATAACTCCTTGTATAAACTCTCTTGAAAGTGATTGTCATCAATTACCAAAATGGGGGAGATTGAAAGAACATGCGGTGCCCCCATGTTTGGTTTTGGTAATTGATGATAATCTCTATGGACTAATGGTTTTCGTGAATTATATTTGAAGGTTTTGTCCATAGGCTTTTCTTGAAGTCCATGTGTTGGTTTCAAGGAGTTTATGAGTTGACCAAGGTGCTATTAAGGAATTATCCAAAGATTGGTCATGTGAGTGTTAAGCTTATTGCAAGCATGTCTTGAAGAAGAAGATTGTGTGATCATTCATGTTTACCTTCAAGACATCATCCAAATGAAGAGAGTTGGGAAGATTCAAGGTTGATCAATACTAAGTCAAGAGTGAATCAAGTTGATCAACTCACAAAGCGTAGAAGATGTACCAAGAGGGATAAAATGATCCCATGGTATGGTAACCATTGTCCATTGCACTTTGTGTACTAACCCATGGTCTATGTGAGAGTTCTATGTGGGGTTAGGTAGGTGTCCATGGGCTTGCATCAAGTGGAAGATATCATACAACCCATGTAAATGATGACATCAAGTGGTGATCGTCATCAAGACTGCCGTGTGCAAGTTCAAGTGGAGCATCACGAAGAGATCAAGTGCTTGAACCTTGCCATCCATTGTGGTGTCAATGGACTTGTGAAGATGTGCCTAAGAGTGGCTCACCCATAGTGGACTATGGGGGAGCAATCATCTGGTCTTCATCGATCCAACGCAATCAAGAAAGGTGGTCATCATCTAGCTCAAGTGGACCATATGCAAGGCAAAGGTTTGCCCTTTATAGGTTTTCTATTTTACCGGTCTCGTGGTGGTAGTTGGGAGACCGGGTTATAGGATCGTTTGCCGTACTATCAAGGGGGGCTCTCAAGTTGGTAGCTTGATCGTATTGTTAGTAGAGAGCTCAAAGCATTGCATCCTTGCATCATGTTTCTTGGTGCTTGTTTGGTTCTCTTTGTGAGTCTTAGAGATTATGGTCATCTTGGTGACAAGCTTGAGTTCATCGAAAACGGAGTTGGCATGCGTCTTCTATGATGTTTTCGGTGTTGGAGGTTTTACCGATCTTATCCGACGAAGGGTTCTCACCATTTTCTTATGGTCCTTTTCTCATTTGCTTCTTATTGATATTTCTACCAATATTGTGTTAGCCCATGTTGTTAGCTTTCCAATAAACTTGGTTTCTTGAATTCGGAGTCCGTTTGCAAAAGTTGTGGCTGTTTTGGTAAAGGCTGCAGCGGTACTACCGCGACTAGAGCGGATGTAAATTTTTACTACTACTCCAGAGCGGTACTACCGCGGCTCCTGAGCGGTAATACCGCTCCGGACCAAAAATCTCGTGGTTTGCTCAGCGGATGTAGTCACGGAAGTATTTTTGTAGTACCGCTCCTTGGAGCTGTAGTACCACTCTGTGCGGGCTGTGAGCATAACGGTTGGATTTTTCCCCATCTATAAAAGGGGGTCTTCTTCCCCATTGAACCTTATCTTTTGAGCTTTGTGTTCTTCCCCCATTGTTGACCTTCTTCGAGCTTGCTAACTCTCAATCCCTCCATGGATTCTTGCTAGTTTTTGAGGTAAAAGAGAGAGGAGATCTAGATCCACATTTCCACCAATAACTTTCTCCTCTATGTGAGGGGAACCCATTGGATCTAGATCTTGGAGTTCTTGGTGTTCCCCTTCTTGTTCTTTCTCTCATCTTCCTCCCTAGCATTAGTTGCTTCAGTGGGATTTGAGAGAGAAGGACTTGGGCACTCTGTGTGCCCTTGCCATTTCATTTGGTGCATCAGTTTGAGTTCTCCACGTGATACATGGAAGTTACAAGTTGAGAAGCTTATTACTCTTGGGTGCTTGGTACCCTTGAGCTTGTTACTCTTGGGTATTTGGACACCCTAGAGCTTGTTCCTCTTGGGTGCCTTGGCGCCCTAGACGGTTGGTGTTGTTCGGAGCTCAATCATTGTGGTGTAAAGCTCCGGGCAAGCATCGGGGTCTCCAATTAGGTTGTGGAGATCGCCCCGAGCAATTTGACGGGTACCGGTGACCGCCCCCAAGGGTTGCCAAAGTGTACGGGTTCAGTGACCGCCCCCAAGGGTCGCCATTTGTACGGGTTCGATGACTGCCCTCAAGGGTCCCTTAGTGGAATCACGACATCTTGCATTGTGCGAGGGCGTGAGGAGATTACGGTGGCCCTAGTGGCTTCTTGGGGAGCATTGTGCCTCCACACCGCTCCAAACGGAGATTAGCATTCGCAAGGGTGTGAACTTCGGGATACATCAACGTCTCCGCGTGCCTCAGTTATCTCTTACCCGATCCCTTTACTTATGCACTTTACTTTGTGATAGCCATATTGTTCTTTGTCATATATCTTGCTATCACATAGTTGCTTGTCTTGCTTAGCATAAGTTGTTGGGGCACATAGGTGAGCCTAGTTGTTTTAGGTTTTGTGCTTGACAAATTAACCGCTAGGTTTATTCCGCATTTTTTCAAGCCTAAACCGTAATTATTTTAAAGCGCCTATTCACCCCCCTCCAGGCGACATCCTCGATCTTTCACTAAGATTGATTGTGAAAAGTATGTTGTTACTATTGGTTCGGGGGATATGTCTCATGAGTTTAATTTTGCTAAATTTCGTAGACAACCCCATGATAAAGAATTGCCTAGTAAGGATGAAATTATTGGTCTTGCTTCTATTGCCGTGCCTCCTACTGATCCTTTAGAACAATATCTGCTAGACCATGAAAATGATATGTTTATGAATGAAAGAAGGAAAATAGATGAAGTATTCTTTAAACAGGGACCTATTTTGAAACACAACTTGCTTGTTGAAATCCTAGGGGATCCTCCACCACCCAAGGGTGATCCCGTGTTTGAGCTTAAACCATTACCTGATACTCTTAAATATGCTTATCTTGATGAAAATAAGATATATCCTGATATTATTAGTGCTAACATTTGAGAATAGGAAGAGGAAAGATTATTGAAAACTCTGAAGAAGCACCGTGCTGCTATTGGATATACTCTTGATGATCTTAAGGGCATTAGTCCCACGCTATGCCAACACAAAATAAAATTGGAAGAAGACGCCAAACCAGTTATTGGTCACCAACGACGGTTAAATCCTAAGATGAAAGAAGTGGTAAGAAAGGAAATACTAAAGCTCCTTGAGGCAGGTATAATTTATCCCGTTGCTAATAGTCAGTGGGTAAGCCCTGTCCATTGTGTCCCTAAGAAGGGAGGTATTATTGTCGTCCCTAATGATAAAGATGAATTGATCCCGCAAAGAATTATTACAGGTTATAGGATGGTAATTGATTTCCATAAGTTAAATAAAGCTACTAAAAAGGATCATTACCCTTTATCTTTCATTGATCAAATGCTAGAAAGACTATCCAAACATACACATTTTTGCTTTCTAGATGGTTACTCTGGTTTCTCTCAAATACATGTGTCAGCAGAGGATCAAGAAAAGACCACTTTTACACTACAAAAAAAGACACATCTGTGACATTTTGGGTCGAACGAATTTTTTTCCTGTCATACTTATGACACTTCTATGACGATAATTGTGACAAAACCCGGTATCATCATAGATGTGGTGGGCTCCTACTTCTATGACAAGAAATCATGACAGAAAATGGGCTTTTCGTCCTGGGCGGGCCGGAGACGCAGCTGCATGACATTCTTTGGGCCGTCCATGACGGAAAAAACCGTGGTAGAAGCGAGGGCGAAGAAAATTTCGGCGAGTTCCCGATTACGGTGGGTGGTCGGGGGCCGAGCGATGCGTGTTTCTCTCGTACACGTACACACGTGTGTGCGAGGTGTTGGGCTCTAACTGAACACGAGCGAGGCGTTGGGCTCTAGTTGAACCCGAGCAATTGCACTGCAGGCTACACGTTACTGAACCCGAGCGATTGATCAATGGCTGTTAACTGAACCCGATAGAGCGATTCCTTCGCCACTGCTGCTAACTGATGCCGATTGATGCTGCCTCTGGATGAACAGTGAGCATTTCGGGGGGGGGGGGGGGGCGGGTGGATGAACAGGACCCCGTGGTGTTGCCTCTGGATGAACATGACCCTGATTGATCGAGCCGGTTGGGGCTGGATGAACAGGACCCCGTGGAGGGCTGGATGAACAGGACGACCCCGTGGAGGGCTGGATGAACAATAGACAATGGAGGGGTGGATGAACAGTAGCCCATGGAGAGGGGTGGTTGAACAGTAGCCGGTGGATTAGCGCGCGGTGGAGGCTGGATGAACAGGAGCCCGTGGATGAACAGTCGCAGGTGGAGGCTGGAGGAGGTCGACGGTGGATGAACAGTAGCCCATGGAGGCTGGAGGAGGTCAACGGTGGAGATGAACAGTATCCCGTGGAGTCCCGTTTTGCGGTACGCCACACCCTCCCGATGAACAGGACCCTCGTTTCGACTGTAGCGCTCCAACACAAGTCCGTTTCCTCTGTTTTACGGTACGCCACACCCCTCCCGATCAACAGGACCCCGTTTCGATCGTAGGAGGTCCAACACAAGTCCATTTCCTCCGTATTGCGGTACGCCAGATCCCTCCCGATGAACAGGATCCCGTTTTGAACGTGGCCGGTCGAACACAAGGCCGTTTCCTCCGTTCTGCAGTACGCCAGGCCTCGTTTCCATCGGCTGTTCCGTCCAAGCCCTCCCGATGAACACGACGACGCATTCCGTTCCGACCCAGCCGGTTGGCTCCCCATGAACACGAAGACGACGCAATTTCTCGGTTCCGACCCAGCCATGTACATGAGCCCTGGCCGTACATATGCGCGAGTAGGCATTCGAGACCCCGCCCGTATGTACGTACGTGGCCGTATTTTCTTTCTTGCACACTGGCAGTTGTACGTACGTGTACATGCTACGTGCGCGCCTCTACTACGACACGTGCACGCCTCTACATCGACTAGTATGTACGTACACGTTCGCGACCAGAATGACAATGCTACGTATGCTTCGACCAGGTGGGTCCCGACTGTCAGGCACTTCCTTGCGTGTGAAGATGTAGCTGGTGGGTCCTAGCAGTCAGGGGGGCGAATCATTTTTTTGCCTGGACGCACTTCCTTGCGTGCGAAGATGTAGCTGGTGGGTCCTAGCAGTCAGGAGGGAAACGTTTTTTCACGAAATACGGTGGCCCGTCTGGTGGGTCCCTGCTGTCAGGTGGAGGAATCATTATTTTCCGTGTAATAAGGAGGCACTTCCTTGCTACGGCCGTGGACCCAGCTGTCAGCCTCTCCACGTACAGTCCACGTCCGATGGAAGTCGTTCCTTGACCACACCGCGCCGAGAGCACCAGGGCGGTGGACGATGACAAGGCCTAGGAAGGGGACGACGCGGAGCCGGGGAAGACACGGCAGTGGAAGCCCGCGCGGAGAGGAGTACGAGGGTTCACTGGTTCGGCAGCGGTGTCAGGCTGCCATCGCCGCAGGGCCTGGCTAGCGGTGGGAATAGTAGGGGGGCGGTGAGGCCTCCGCGGCAGCACAGCCAGCCACGGGAGGCAGGAGCATGTGGCACGACCGGCGCTGCTTTGGGCGGCTGGAGCAAGAAGACCAGAGGTTGAAGAAGCACTATGGCTGTTGGATGGACATCGTACGGTCACTGGATCTAGAATCGTTCATATTGACTAAGTTGACAAAGCCCTCCGTCCCCGTCAACTTAGTAGGCCCACAAGTCAGCCTCCCACCAAGATGGGTCCCAGCTAGTAGGGGGAATATTCATTTTTTTGTGCATAATAAGGAGGCACTTCCGGTGGGTCCGAGGTGACAGCGGGGGGAACTTTTTTTCACGAAATACGGTGGCTCGTCTGATGGGTCCCAGCAGTCAGGAGGAATGTTTTTTTTGCGAAATAAGGTGGCCCGTCTGGTGGGTCCCTGCTGTCAGGTGGAGGAATAGTTATTTTGTGCGTAATAAGGACGCACTTCCTTGCGGCCGCCATGGACCCAGCTGTCAGCCTCTCCACGTACAGTACTCTTCCGATGGAAGTCGGTTGTTGACCATGTTGACCATGCCGCGCCGAGAGCACCAGGGCGGTGGACGACAGCGAGGCCTAGGAATGGGACGATGCGGAGCCCGGGAAGACCAGCAGTGGAAGCCCACGCAGAGAGGAGTATGAGGGTTCACTGGTTCGACTGCGGTGTGAGGCTGCCGTCACTATAGAATAACAGGTGGTGTGGGTGAGTAGAGGGATGGCCTGGCCAGCGGTGGGAGTAGTACGGGGTGGTGAGGCCTCCGCGGCATCACAGCCGGCCACGGGAGGCAGGAGCACGCGGCACGACCGGCGCTGGTTTGGGTGGCTGGAGCAAGAAGACCAAAGGTTGAAGAAGCACTACGGCCATTGGATGGATATCGTACGGTCACTGCAGCTAGAATCATTTATATTGACTAAGTTGACAAAGCCCTTGGTACGCGTCAACTTAGTAGGCCCACAGGTCATCCTCCGAAACGGTGCGCCCCAGATGTAGGGGAAGGAATCATTTTTTGGGCTGCTGAAGCAAGAATATCCGAGATTGAAGAAGAAGCACGACATCCGTTGGATGGACATCTAACTGCCGCAGCTGCTAGAACCGTGTCTTGTTGACAAAGCCTTGCATACGCGTCAACTTAGCTTTTTTTAGGGGACGCGTCAACTTAGAAGGCCCACAAGTGTGTGGAAGAGAACATATAGCCCATTTGTGATTTATAAGAATGTACAACCCATTTTTTAATTCTAATGGAATTTACTACAACCCATGTTTGTTAAAAGTACAACCCAACTTCTAGCTAGGATAACGATTAATAATTTCAAACAACCGCTCAAAACAGAATTAAAAAAAATCCCATATTTTGATGGGATCCGAAAATATTTTTATCCGAAATTTCTAGTCAGATTAAATATAATTTCAAAATAAAGTTGTATTACATTAAAATCTGACGAAATATTGCGCGTGCAATAAGTAATGAAATTAAAATTTTCAAATTCCAAAAATAATATATTTTTTAATCTAATTACGCGTTTGGTGCATTTTTTTATAGTTACTGCCCAGTTATTATAATTACATCCTATTTATTATTTCTTAAAGTCCATTTTCTTGTTAAGCCTAATGCATACCTCCTAGGAAAGTTTGCAGCCCAGCGGGGCGGAGAATAACAAGTTGACCCGGATATTGTGTACAACTATCAGCCCAGTTGCATTGCTGATGTTGAAAAAAGGCCTGTGTAGTACAGTACAACCTAACATGGCTACTTAGCCCACATTCAGCGATGCTGGAAAGGCCCAAACAAGGCTTCTGTACAACTTTTTGAAGTCTGTGAGCTCAATTAATAACTTAAGAAAAAGGTTAGATTACAGTGGAACCTAATTAAAAGTTGTCACAAGCAAAGAAATAATTCAACGGGTCCCACTTGTGCATGTGTGTGTGTGTGCGTGTGTGTGTGTGTGTGTGAGAGAGAGAGAGAGACCCATCAGTCGATGCTCGTAAATACATCTTTCAGCCATATGCATTGCTGATGCTCAGTAAAAACTTATATAGTTGACACAATCATATAGAACATCATAGCACACTGAACTTGCATACAAAATTTCACGCAGGCGGCACAATCAGGATGGAAGCAGTGGATCGCTACAGGCATGGCTATGTTGAAACCAACGAACTCATACATAACAGTTCATCGTCTTTATCAATGACGGGGAAATATCTTGAATGATGTGCAATGAAAACAGACAGACAACACAATAAGTTCTGCTAGCACATTAAGTTGACGTACAACCCTTTGTAAAAAAAGTTCAGGTACAAAATTAGAACAGGTCACAATCGTATGTACTGGCACATCAGTGCTTCACACCCATAGCTCGGATTTAACTAGTATCTGACAAGATTCAGTTGTTACCTAAAATTAGAGCACATCCAGGCAGCCAGCCCTGCCTCTTCTCCCAAAGAAGCAGTGGCCTCCGTCGCGCGATGGAGTAGGCCCTGTGCCATCCATCATTCCGAGCAACACGGGGAAAGTCTGACATTGACTCCTGTAATGGACGTCGTCGACGGACCCTGGCTCCAGCAGCGGCGGCAGGACTTCGATTGATGGGTTGACCACTTCTTCGACATGCACGAACACTCGATACAGGTATATCCCTAACATGGTCCACGACGGCCTTGGTGGCGACGAATAGTACAACCCTGGTTCCTGCACCGGTATCTGAACACCAATCACCTTCGGTATGGTGGACGGCTTCTTCATCCATGCCATAACCGTCAGAGCCCAGCTGTTTGGAGGAACAAACATACTTACGAGCTCACCTCCAAGGTCATTGATAAGCTCATTCATGGACTCGCTGTTCCAAGCACGTCGAGGCATGCAGTGGAAGGTAAGCTTTGTTAAAAACTCAAGCTCAGAGGGCACCGAGCCCCATCCTGGGTGCCACCGATCAAACCTCACCAGCGCGCCATCGCAGAACAAACGCCGGGAAGATTCAGACACACAACTGCAGTTGAAAGTTGTCCGAAACCTGATGAAGAAATCAGCCGGTGTCGGACATACTTCGACGAGCAAGTCACTTATTTGGATGCCGTGCGCAATGCAAAGAGCATTGAGAAGGTCGTCCGGTGAGACGGGAGGCCGGTTGTCGTTGATGGTTACCATCAGCACTTTGCCGGCAAACTGGTCGTCAAGCGCCGCCATGCCATTGTTGAGCGACAGCATGCAACGACCGAAGGCAGGACAAACCTGAGGATCTCCGGCTCAGAGATCCGCGTTGACCGGTGACATTATAGTGCGCTTGAGTACAGGGAGTACAAGAGGGGGATTTGGGGGAACTGGAGTAGGAATCGAGATTCCAGAGGCGGGGAGGGGCGGGAGATTGGGGATGAAAAGGTAGCATGAATTTCGAACACGCGACAATATGCTCTCTGCGCGCAAGTGCACGAAAACACCGGTGGCGCCCACATGTCGGCCTAAGAGTCTTTATCCTTTCTTTTTTAGAGAGCCCGACCATTTTTTTGAGGATCTTTTGAGAGCCCGGCCTGAGAGTCATAATTGACCTGTTTGGCATTGCGTTACTACTCGGCCCATATTCAACGACACCTCACTGGCCCAAACAAGTGTACATCATCGAAAAGACACTAAGCTCAAATTATATAACTTGAAAAAAGGAGCTATACTCTGAACACCGGAGAATGGTGATGCATTCATTTAGCCCACCAGTAGTTCGAGACAATAAACAGTTCGAAACAATGATATATACAACAGTCAAACACTGACTAGTGACTACTACTGACATAAACAACAAGACATGATAGTTCATAAGAAGTCTTTCTACACCACCAAAATGCACCCATCTGCAGCGCTCAGACTCTCGTGATCCAGACGAGAATGACATTCTAAATAGAGGCAACTATTACATAGTAAGAGTGACATAGACGAGGATGACCAAATGACAAGGAATATGCATAACAAAAGAAAGAACTACCCATCCAGAACCAGCAACAAAGACAACAAAGTCATTTGAAGAGATGATCCAACACCATCATAATTTGCAGCCCCGCTTCAGCGACCAGTGATCCGGAGACACTAGTACTCCACCCTTTCGATGCAACAGCCCAATTACCTATCAACCTGAAGGCTTGAACCACATCACTGCCTATCGTAATTGAGACATCCAAGGATGAAAGTTAATCTGGATGCCTTTGTCGTTCTCACCTTCTTTTGGCTGCAGGCTGTATCGTTGACAATCAGGGAGTTTGCTCCCGAACTCCTAGGGCTTGCCGTGTAGACACAGTTTTCCATAGCAAATAGAGCCTCTCTGCCATCAAGGTCCTTGCCAACGGTGATCTCCTGGTTAATCGGATAATTGAGTCCGAGAAACAGAGAGTGTGAACCAAGGCTGTTTACCCGCCTCCAACTAAAAAATCCTAAAGGCCCCAACAAGCTGGTATCCTGCTCATAGACGTAACAGCCACTGTCCGGATACTCACGTATTTCACGGTGCTTGTATACAGTGGGGGGTTTTTGCAATATAACTTTTCTGGCTCATGTGTCCGAATGATCATCCTTCCTTTGCCATCGTTTGATCGAGTGAGGAACCAGTTGTGCTTCCCTGTTTTTGGAAAAGGTGGTGTGATTACAAAGGGCAGTAACTGTAGGGACACTACATCATATCAAAAAGGACAAGCATTGTTAATGTAAGATCAGCATTGTTCAGAGTATGAGTAGGATAATGCAAGAAACAACATTGATATGTCCCTATTGGAACTGGGAGGAAAATACAGGGAAATGTATACTGGGTTCAAAAATATAGAAGTGCCATGCATGGTTATACTCATGTTATCTCGCAATCGATTCTTCACAGGAAACTACCATGTCATGCATGTTATGTAATCATGTTCTGTCCTCACAAACAAATTCTTCAAGGTAACTAACAGACCATGCATTGTTATATACTCGTGTTCTGTGGGCAATTTTTTTGTGAGGATATTATTCTAGCCATTGATTGCTGAAGGGCGAATATAGGTATGTACACATGGTAAGCATTACAGGATTTCACTACTTCCAAATATAGAGTTCTCCATATGCACATTTACTTCCCTAATGTATGGTTAGATGAAACCAACAGTGTGGTGCATGTTTCTACGTCATGAAAATGAGGAAACTAACATGGCCATTGATACACACTCATATTTAGTAGTAGTATATAGACTACTGTAAAATAAGGAGAATATCCATATATTCCTAACCGTTTGATTATTCAGGGGTACAAATTGGCTGTAATGACATGGTCACAATCACATGAATTAACTCATTCCAAATATAGCTGATTTACGGTGTCTCTAATACATTGCATAGTTCTACTCAAATTCTTCTCAAATAGGGATATGCCAATCATCACAAAAAGTTCAAACAGTGTCATGGTGTCATCATTAACATGAGATGGAAACAACTTACACACGTCGTCCCAGCAATACGTGGTGCCATCTGCTTTGTCGATCGCGCAGATGATGCCATTGTGTTCAATAGCATCACAGAAGTGTGTATCAGCTTTGACGATGATCCACTGCAAGCTGAGTTGTCTCCAGCTAAAGAAGGCACCGGCGTAAAGATAAGCGAGTCCGCGGTCGAACAAGGCAATTAGCTTGAAGTCTGCGTAATTCGCATGTCGTGTGGGCACTTGGCAGATTACAATCTTCTGGAAAACAAGGTCTGTCCAACTGACGTGGTAATCTAGATGACTTGGTCCGCGATGGTAAAACTCTATATAATCCAAGGAAGGAAGAATAATCTCATGGGAGGTCTGGAGGTTCACGAGCACCAACTTTTTACCGTCTTCTCTGAAGGCATC
Source organism: Triticum aestivum (assembly GCF_018294505.1). Classification (NCBI taxonomy): domain Eukaryota; kingdom Viridiplantae; phylum Streptophyta; class Magnoliopsida; order Poales; family Poaceae; genus Triticum; species Triticum aestivum. Next base: position 619,147,135 of record NC_057810.1, on the reverse strand, counting down.
CATCCAGTGGGAGTTCATGCCGACCCAGTACATACCTGATAACCCGCAAGTATACGGGATAGTTGTAGAATATTGGCATGGAACAATAAAAATTATAGATATGACGGAGACGTATCAGCATCCCCAAGCTTAATTCCTGCTCATCCTCGAGTAGGTAAATGATAAAAAAAGATAATTTTGATGTGGAATGCTACCTAGCATAATCTTGATCATATGTCTAATCATGGCATGAATATTAAGACACGAGTGATTCAAAGCAACAGTCTATCATTTGACATAAAACAATAATACTTCGAGTGTACCAATAAAGCAATCATGTCTTTTCAAAACAACAAGGCCAAAGCAAGCTTATCCCTACAAAATCATATAGTTTGGCCATGCTTCATTTTTATCACACAAAATGCCCCTATCATGCACAACCCCGATGACAAGCCGAGCAATTGGTTCATACTTTTTAACGTGCTTCAGCTTTTTCAACCCTCACGCAATACATGAGCGCAAGCCATGGATATAACACTATAGGTGGAATAGAATATAATGATGGAGGGGTTTATGTGGAGAGGACAAAAAAAAGGAGAAAGTCTCACATCGACGCGGCTAATCAACGGGCTATGGAGATGCCCATCAATTGATGTCAACATGAGGAGTAGGGATTGCCATGCAACGGATGCACTAGAGCTATAAATGGATGCTCAACAAAAGAAAACTAGTGGGTGTGCATCCAACTTGCTTGCTCACGAAGACCTAGGGCATTTGAGGAAGCCCATCGTAGGAATATACAAGCCAAGTTCTATAATGAAAAATTCCTACTAGTATATGAAAATGACAACCTATGAGACTCACTATATGAAAAACATGGTGCTACTTTGAAGCACAAGATATGAGACTCACTACATGAAGAACATGGTGCTACTTTGAAGCACAAGTGTGGAAAAAGAGATAGTAACATTGCCCCTTTTTATTTTTTTATTTTTTTATTTTTTATTTATTTTATTTATTTTCTTTTTTTTCTTTGGCCTTTTTTTGGACTTTCCTTTTCTTTTCTTTTTGGGGACAATGCTCTAATAATGATGATCATCACACTTTTATTGATTACAACATATGAATTACAACTCGAAACTAGAACAAGATATGACTCTATATGAATGCCTCCGGTGGTGTACCGGGATGATGCAATGAATCAAGAGTGACATGTATGAAAAATTATGCATGGTGGCTTTGCCACAAATACGATGTCAACTACATGATCATGCAATGGCAATATGACAAAAGTAATGTATGTCATGATGATGATGAACGGAACGGTGGAAAGTTGCATGGCAATATATCTCGGAATGGCTATGGAAATGCCATAATAGGTAGGTATGGTGGCTGTTTTGAGGAAGATATAAGGAGGTTTATGTGTAATAGAGCGTATCATATCATGGGGTTTGGATGCACCGGCGAAGTTTGCACCAACTCTCGAGGTGAGAAAGGGCAATGCACGGTACCGAAGAGGCTAGCAATGATGGAAAGGTAAAAGTGCGTATAATCCATGGACTCACATTAGTCATAAAGAACTCATATACTTATTGCAAAAGTTTATTAGCCCTCGAAGCAAAGTACCACTATACATGCCCCTAGGGGGATAGATTGGTAGGAAAAGACCATCGCTCGTCCCTGACCGCCACTCATAAGGAAGACAATCAAAGAAACACCCCATGCTTCAAATTTGTCACACAAAGGTTACCATACGTGCATGCTACGGAACTTGCAAACCTCAACCCAAGTGTCTCTACAATCCACAACCACCCACTAGCATGACTCTAATATCACCATCTTTATATCGCAAAACTATTGCAAGGAATCAAACATATCATATTCAGCGATCTACAAGTTTATGTAGGATTTTATGACTAACCATGTGAATGACCAATTCTTGTCATCTGTCTAAATAGATATAAGTGAAGCAAGAGAGTTTAATTCTTTCTACAAAAGATAAGCCCACACTCTAGCAAATATATGTGAAGCAAAAGAGCATTCTACAAATGGCGGTTTTCTATGTAAAGAGAAACAGGCAATCCAACTTCAAATGATATAAGTGAAGCACATGAAGCATTCTATAAAGCCACACTCAAAAGATATAAGTGAAGTGCAATGGGCATTCTATAAATCAATCAAGGACTCTCTCATACCAGCATGGTTCATAAAAGAAAAAAAATGAAAACTAAATGCAAAAGACGCTCCAAGACTTGCACATAATGCATGAACGAAACGAATTCGAAATCATACCGATACTTGTTGAAGAAAGAGGGGATGCCTTCCGGGGCATCCCCAAGCTTAGACACTTGAGTCTCCTTGAATATTTACTTGGGGTGCCTCGGGCATCCCCAAGCTTGAGCTCTTGCCTCTCTTCCTTTTCCTCATATCGATACATCCTCGATTAGACACTTCATCCACACAAAACTTCAATAGAAAACTCGGTAAGATCCGTTAGTATAATAAAGCAAATCACCACTCTAAGTACTGTTGCAAACAAATTCATATTTTGTTTTTGCATTGTGTCTACTGTAATATAACTTTTCCATGGCTTAATCCACTAATATAAATTGATAGATTCATCAAAACAAGCAAACTATGCATCAAAAACAGAATCTGTCAAAAACAGAACAGTCTGTAGCAATCTGAACATCCACCATACTTCTGGTACCCCAAAACTTATACCAAAATTAGGAAAAATAGATAGGTTGTACATAAATACAGTGCAAAAAGAATCAGAACCGTTTGACGTTCCAGTTAAAAATGTAAAATCGCGCACTACAAGTTTCTGTCCTGCACCGTACAAACCAACAAGCATTGTAAACATCCTAAAGGCAAACCTTGGCACATTATTTTTAATAATACAATGGAATTGTACAAGGGGATAATTATTTTTGATTAAAAGTTTATTTAATTAATATTCACAAAGTTTCCGTGAGCATGAACAAAGTTCAAGGAGCTCTCCCACTTCAACAATGCTTGTCTCTCTCACTTTCACTTTCCTTTTTGAAAAGTTTTTAGGTTCCCCTCTTTACTTTTTATTTTTTTAAACTATATAAAAGCACTCAACAGAAATAAATGACTCTTTAAAACTTCCTTAAAGCCATTAAGCTAGGCATTTAGTGCTGAAGTAATGAATCCACCCGGATCCCAAGGTATATCAAAGCCAATTTTAATTAACAATGATTTGTAATTTAGTAGTGAGCACAAAGTAACATATATCAAGCAATGACGAAGTCTAACTCTCTTCCTATGCATCGGCATGTCATAAAAGAACAATTCATGCACACATAGTAAAGGCCAATGCGTAGTATAAGCAGTTTCTTGCAATTCTATCATATTGGAAACATAAAGAGGCGGAGATATAGTTCCTCTCTCATAATAATTGCAAGTAGGAGCAGCAAGCACATGCATATTACAATCATCAAAATCATCATATGCAATGGTAAAAGGCAACCCATCAATATAATCCTTACTAAGCGCAAATTTCTCCGATATAGTGTAGTTGGGAAAATTCAAAAAGATAATAGGACTATCATGCGTGGGTGCAATAGCAACAATTTCATGTTTAACATAAGGAACTATAGCTAGTTCATCTCCATAAGCATAATTCATATTGGCATCTTGGCCACAAGCATAGCAAGCATCATCAAAAAGGGATATTTCAAACAAATTCAAGGGATCATAGCAATCATCATAGCAATTATCCTTCGGTAAGCACGAAGGGGAGTTAAATAATGTATGAGTTGGAGGGTTACTCTCATTAGAAGGTGGGCACGGGTAGCTAATCCGCTCTTCCTCCTTTTGTTCTTCGCTCTCCTCATCATCTTTTTCATCCAATGAGCTCACTGTTTCATCAATTTCTTCTTCCACAGCTTCCTGCAAAATATTAGTCTCTTCTTGGACAGCGGAGAAGTCCTCAATATATGGTTTAACATAGGCATTAGAAGCATAATTATCATAACAATATTGAAATATGGCAAAATTTTCAGATTTGTAAAGAGTAGCATCATACTTTTCAATCAAAGAGGCAATCTCATAAGCACCTTTAAAAGCAACAAATTCTTCAATTTGTTGAACATCATAGTAATTGTAAACACCCTTAGCATACGAAGATACGATTCCATTATCACTAAACAAGCATTGATAGGGTAGGTGTTTCTTAGGGTCTTCAGAACAACAAGTAAAGTCATATATTTCACATAAATTCCAAGCATAGCATTGCAAACATTGAATTTGATCCCATAATAGTTTCCCTTTTTCAGATATACGGTGTCGCACAAAACAAGCATGCTCATCTAAAGATTTGCCCTCAACTAAACTAGTGGGGGTTTCAGCACGAGCACAAAGGGATCGAAGATGATCCAAGTAAAAAGCTTCAGTAGTGTGATAGATTTTGAGTGGTTCTTCAACCATTGGTTCAATAGGTACAACTAATTTTTTTGGTATTTTGTGTTTCCTACCCATAACTAAAGATAGAGAACAACTAAGAACAACAAATAAAAATTACTTAGTGATAAAGCAAACAAGCACACACAAGAATATTCACCCCACGCTATGACTCCCCGGCAACGGCTCCAGAAAAAGGTCTTGATAACCCGCAAGTATACGGGATAGTTTTAGAATATTGGCATGGAACAATAAAAAATTATAGATATGACGGAGACGTATCAATACCCGCCAAGAAGTTTCGGGTGATGGTGATCGGATCGAAGTCGAGGGAAATGATGTACGGTGACCCACTACATACCTGCAAAGAAGTTTTGGCTAATGGAGATCGGATTGAAGTCGAGGGGCATCATGTACGCCTCCGTATCATGGTGAACCAATCTTGCAAGACCAGATAGCAGCAGGCAGGGTGTCTTGAAAAGCTTAGGCCTCGCTTCGACGATGGCTGTGTGCATGTCCCTTGAGCATGCAGCCAGCCACAGGGCACTCAACATATCCATACACGAACAACAGAGGTCGAGGATGTCACTGGGGAGATTTCTCCAATCACAGCTCATATGGATGCTGTGCAGTTCGCGTCCGGCCATGGTGGAGTTTGGAAGGTGGGGGTTTTTGGGGGCTTGATTTATGGGGGAGAAGGCTATTGGTGCTGGAGCAACTAGCAAGGGAATAGTGGTACTGGGGGAGGCGAGCGAGGCGACGGTACACGGGGGCACAGTGAGATGGAGATGTAGACGGAGATGGAGGTGGAGATGGAGTGGTGCTATGGGAGGTGAGAGAGAGAGATGAGGCGAGGCATGCCAATGTGCTGTACAGCGGCGGTGACAGACTGCACAGTGCACAGGGTGAGGCTGACTTTGGTAACCCGAACACGCCGCCTGGACTAGTGTCAGGCGCAGGGTGTTGTCACTTCACTGTGAGGACCGGATGAATAGTATTTTGACCATCAAGTGTACCACAATTGTACTACCACTACTACTACTACTAGTAGGAACATGAGTACTCCAATATCGTATAGCGGAAATAGGTCTCCCGTGCTAGCATGCCTGTTCACTTCATCCTCCAGGTATCATCCATATTGCGAGCAGAACCAAATTCTTGTGCATGCGGAAGCGCGAAGATGGGCCTTTGATGAGGATAACCGTGTACTCCCTCCGTCTAGGTGAGGGCAACCTAGGTGGCTGTAGATTGGATGAGAAAGAGCACCGAGACGAGCAAAAATTCCAACCACGACACTGTTACAAATGGAAGCAAAATCAACAATTAATACGTAGTTATAAGGATGCCTTTTCAGCTCTCCAAGCAGGCCCAATCAACGCCCTGTCGTGATGCATGCAGTGGTCGTTCTGGTGCATCAAGGACGGCATGCAGATTGTTCCACACTTGAGAAGAGGAAAAATGGAAAGGTAGAACGCGACAGCAGAGGAAGAGAACGCTGGCTAACGAGGCTGGGAGGGGATCGAGCAGGAAGTTAGTGCTCCACGCCTAAAGGTTTTGGGAAAACCTGATTTTCATAAGGTGACTTACTCACCTAGACGGAGGGAGTATTCCTTAACCAGAGAATGTTGTGTCTCCCACTCACGTGGCAATATCCATCTAAACCAGCTATGACACATTTTTTTATCTGTTTGCATAGGTCCCACCTATCAGGAAGGATGGGCACGTACACGAACATGTACGAATCCTCAGTCTACCCGCATAGCCTTTTCGTTTGGTCTACCTAGCCGTCTAATCAACTGCCTGCACGCCACTTCTCCCATTTACTTCTCCATCGAGAACTGATTTTCTTCGGCTTCTTCACCTCCCCTTCGTGTTCATTTGCATCCAAACCCCACTGCGTTCACACTGTTTTAACCTCTTTAAATAATCATGTACTAATTCACTTATACTAGCCATCTAATCCTAATTCTCCAAACCATAGCCCTCTGTTCCAGCGGTTCCAAATGGCGAAAGAGATCGAGATGCAGGTTTTTAGCGTGCAACATGTCCTCGTTGAAGGCTCGTTGAGCATAGTTGCCACCGTCACCGTCCACCCAAGGGTTGTTCGGTAGTGGATCAACAATGTATCCAACTCCCTCTAAAAGGTAGAGACGAGGGTCATCGGTCTCGACGCAGAGTACACGGAGCGTGCCACTGGGAAGATCGAACGCGCCGCCGTCCTTCAGCTGTGCCTCGAAGATGATGTTTTGGTGTACCACATCGTACACGCGCCCTCCATACCAGGTGAGCTTCACGATTTCTTGTCTTGGGAGGACGTATACTTCTATGGGGCATCCATCGAAGGGGACAAACAGAAGCTGGAGCCGTACAACCTTGATTTGAAAAGCATCGCTGACCTACAAACGAGAATCAAAATTCCTGTAGAATATTGTGATAAACAGACACCATCCTTATTTGTCGTAGCAAATTTTTTGCTCGGTACAAATCTTCAAAAGGGTGACGAGACAGTGGCATTAAGGTCGCCTGGATGGGAGAATTATCCCTTGACATACGAGCGGATAAAACATGTTGCCCTCGATGCCCGTGTGAGTTCCGAGATAGCTGCAAGGTCCAAAGAGCTAGTTGCGAAGCCGTCTCCCACAGAAAATTAGAAGAAGAAGAAGAAGAAGAAGAAGAAGAAGAAGAAGAAGAAGAAGAAGAAGAAGAAGAAGAAGAAAAAGCTGCACCAGCAGGACGGCATTATGGATGGATGAACTATTTCCTCTCTTGTAAAAAAAATTATTCCCTCTAGGTGTATATTGATATAGATGGACTATTTCGATGGTGTGCATGTCTTTGGAACAAAGTAGTAGCGTGGGCCCGCTTGACTATAAGGAACTATTTATCTGCATATATAACTTTCTCCACTACTCCTTCAAGTGATCGATATGCAATGCATGTGTTCATAGACATGACAGCTTGTCCATGGAAGTTCAACTACGACGACCATCACGTTTCATCCACTGCCACTCGCGATTCCCACGACACCGCTCCAACCCACGGCACCACATCCCCCGACATACGCCTCACCCCTCTAGGCCGCACCACCCCTCTGCCTTAGTGTGCATGACATGTGGGCCACCTAAAATGCGGCGAGCATCAAGTTTCTACCACAACCACACGTGATTCCAACGGTGTCGCTCGAAACCATGACACCACACGTCCCCCGACCCGCGGCTCACCCCTCTCGGCCCCACTGCCCCTCTACCTTCGGGAGCATTACATGTGGACCAGTCATTGATATGTCCATTTTGCATCATGCTTTTATATCAATATTTATTGCATTATGGGCTATTATTACACAAGATATCTCAATACTTATGGCTATTCTCTCTTATTTTACAAGGTTTACCATGAAGAGGGGGAATGCCGGCAGCTGGAATTCTGGCTGGAAAAGGAGCAAATATTGGAAACATATTCTGCACAGCTCCAAAAATCCTGAAACTCCACGAAACTTATTTTTGGAATTAATAAGAATTATTGAGCAAAGAAAACACCAGAGGGGGCCCACACCCTGGCCAGGAGGGTGGGGGGCGCGCCCACCCCTACTAGGCGCACCCCTGTCTCCTGGGCCCCCTAGTGGCCCTCCGGTGCCCATCTTCTGCTATATGAAGGCTTTTACCCTGGAAAAAAAATCAGAGGCAAGCTTACAGGATGAAACTCCGCTGCCACAAGGCGGAACCTTGGCGGAACAAATCTAGAGCTCTGGCAGAGCTGTTCTGCCGGGGAAACTTCCCTCCGGGAGGGGGAAATCATCACCATCGTCATCACCAATGATCCTCTCATCGGGAGGGGGTCAATCTCCATCAACATCTTCACCAGCAGCATCTCCTCTCAAACCCTGGTTCATCTCTTGTATCCAATCTTGTATCAAAACTACAAATTGGTACCTGTGGGTTGCTAGTAGTGTTGATTACTCCTTGTAGTTGATGCTAATTGGTTTACTTGGTGGAAGATCATATGTTCAGATCCTTAATGCGTATTATTACTCCTCTGATTATGAACATGAATATGCTTGTGAGTAGTTATGTTTGTTCCTGAGGACATGGGTGAAGTCTTGCTATTAGTAGTCATGTGAATTTGGTATTCGTTCGATATTTTGATGAGATGTATGTTGTCTTTCCTCTAGTGGTGTTATGTGAACGTCGACTACATGACACTTCACCATTATTTGGGCCTATAGGAAGGCATTGGGAAGTAATAAGTAGATGATGGGTTGCTAGAGTGACAGAAGCTTAAACCCTAGTTTATGTGTTGCTTCGTAAGGGGCTGATTTGGATCCATATGTTTAATGTTGTGGCTAGGTTTACCTTAATACTTCTTTTGTAGTTGCGGATGCTTGGAATAGGGGTTAATCATAAGTGGGATGCTTGTCCAAGTAAGGGTAGTACCGAAGCACCGGTCCACCCACATATCAAATTATCAAAGTACCGAACGCGAATCATATGAGCGTGATGAAAACTAGCTTGACGATAATTCCCATGTGTCCTCGGGAGCTCTTTTCTCATTATAAGAAATTGTCCAGGCTTGTCCTTTGCTACAAAAAGGATTGGGCCACCTTTCTGAACTTTATTTACTTTCATTGCTTGTTACTCGTTACAATTTATCTTATCACAAAACTATCTGTTACCTACAATTTCAGTGCTTGCAGAGAAAACCTTACTAAAAACCGCCTGTCATTTCCTTCTGCTCCTCGTTGGGTTCGACACTCTTACTTATCGAAAGGACTACGATAGATACCCTATACTTGTGGGTCATCAAGACTCTTTTCTGGCGCTGTTGCCGGGGAGTGAAGCGCCTTTGGTGAGTGGAACTTGGTAAGGAAACATTTATATAGTGTGCTGAATTTTTTTGTCACTTGTTACTATGGAAAGTAATCCTTTGAGGGACTTGTTCGGGGTATCTCCACCCCAACCAGAAGAGCAAAGAGTTGCTCCTCAACCTACTGAACCTACTAAAAATATTTACTTTGAGATTCCTTCGGGTATGATAGAGAAATTGCTAGCAAATCCCTTTGCAGGAGATGGAACATTGCATCCCGATTTACACCTTATCTTTGTGGATGAAGTTTGTGGATTATTCAACTTGCAGGTATTCCTGATGATGTTGTCAAAAGGAAGGTCTTCCCTTTATTTTTGAAGGGAGATGCATTGACATGGTATAGGCTATGTGATGATACGGGATCTTGGAATTACAAACGATTGAAGTTGGAATTTCACCAGAAGTTCTATCCTATGCATCTTGTTCATGGTGATCATAATTACATATATAATTTCTGGCCTCGCGAAGGAGAAAGCATCGCTCAAGCTTGGCGGAGGCTTAAGTCAATGTTATATTCATGCCCCAATCATGAGCTCTCCAGAGAAATGATTAGTCAAAAATTTTATGCTCGACTTTCTCCCAATGATCGCAACATGCTCGATACTTCCTGTGCTGGTTCTTATATGCTGAAGACTATTGAATTCAAATGGGACTTATTGGAAAGAATTAAACGCAACTCTGAAGATTGGGGTTCCGACGATGGTAAGGAGTCAGGTATGACACCTAAGTTTGATTGTGTTAAATCTTTTATGGATACCGATGCTTTTTGTGGATTTAGCGCTAAATATGGACTTGACTCTGAGACAGTAGCTTCTTTCTGTGAATCTTTTGCTACTCATGTTGATCTCCCTAAGGAGAAGTGGTTTAAATATAATCCTCCCATTGAAGTAAAAGTAGTTGCACCTATTACAGTTGAAGAAAAGACTGTCACTTATAGTGATCCTATTGTTTTTGACCTTGAATAGTGATCCTATTGTTCCTACTATTTATGTTGAGAAACCTCCTTTTCCTGTTAGGATAAAGGATCATGCTAAAACTTTGACTGTTGTTCGTAAGAGTAATACTAGGACTTATACACCTCCTGAGCAAATCAAAGTTGAACCTAGTATTGCTATGGTTAAAGATCTCTTGGATGATAATTTAGATGGGCAAGTTATTTATTTCTGTGGTGAGACTGCTAATATTGCTAGACCAGATGCTAAGATACATAGACCTGTTGTAGGCATGCCTGTTATTTCTGTTAAAATAGGAGATCATTGTTATCATGGCTTATGTGATATGGGTGCTAGTGCTAGTGCAATACCCTATGACTTATAAAGAAATTATGCATGATATTGCACCCACTGAAATGGAAGATATAGATGTTACTATTAAGCTTGCCAATAGGGATACCATTAAGCCATTTGGGATTGTTAGAGATGTTGAAGTCTTGTGTGGAAAGGTTAAATATCCTGCTAATTTTCTTGTTCTTGGTTCCCCACAAGATGACTTTTGTCCCATTATTTTTGGTAGACCCTTCTTGAATACTGTTAATGCTAGGATTGATTGTGAAAAGGATACTGTTACAATTGGCTTAGAGGATGTGTCTCATGAGTTCAATTTTTCTAAGTTTTGTAGATAACCTCATGATAGAGAATCACCTAGTAAGGATGAGATTATTGGTCTTGCTTCTATTGCCGTTCCTCCTACTGATCCGTTAGAACAATATTTGCTAGACCATGAAAATGATATGTTTATGAAGGAAAGAAGGGAAATAGATGAAGTGTTCCTTCAACAGGAACCTATTCTGAAACACAACCTACCTGTTGAAATCCTAGGGGATCCTCCTCTACCCAAGGGTGATCCCGTGTTTGAACTCAAACCATTACCTGATAATCTTAAGTATGCTTATCTTGATGAAAAGAAAACATATCCTGTTATTATTAGTGCTAACCTTTCAAAGCAAGAAGAAGAAAGATTATTGAAAACTCTGAAGAAGCACCGTGCTGCTATTGGATATACTCCAGATGATCTCAAGGGCATTAGTCCCATGTTATGCCAGCACAAAATTAATTTGGAGGATGATGCCAAACTAGTTAGAGACCCTCAACGACGATTGAATCCTAAGATGAAAGAAGTGGTAAGAAAGGAGATACTAAAGCTCCTTGAGGCAGGTATAATTTATCCCTTTGCTGATAGTGATTGGGTAAGCCCTATCCATTGTGTTCCTAAAAAGGGAGGTATTACTGTCGTTCCTAATGATAAAGATGAATTGATCCCGCAAAGAGTGTTATAGGATGGTAATTGATTTCCGTAAATTAAATAAAGCTACTAAGAAAGATCATTACCCTTTACCTTTTATTGATCAAATGCTAGAAAGACTATCCAAACACACACATTTCTGCTTTGTAGATGGTTATTCTGGTTTCTCTCAAATACCCGTGTCAGCGAAGGATCAATCAAAAACTACTTTTACTTGCCCTTTCGGTACTTTTGCTTATAGACGTATGCCTTTTGGTTTATGTAATGCACCTTCTACCTTTCAAAGATGCATGATGGCTATATTCTCTGACTTCTGTGAAAAGATTTGTGAGGTATTCATGGATGATTTCTCCGTTTATGGATCCTCTTTTGATGATTGCTTGAGAAACCTTGATCGAGTTTTGCAGAGATGCGAAGACACTAGTCTCGTCTTGAATTGGGAAACGTGCCACTTTATGGTTAATGAAGGCATTGTCTTGGGGCATAAGATTTCTGAGAGAGGTATTGAAGTTGATAAAGCTAAAGTTGATGCTATTGAAGATATGCCATGCCCCAAGGACATGAAAGGTATAAGAAGTTTCCTTGGTCATGCCGGTTTTTATAGGAGGTTCATTAAGGACTTTTCTAAAATCTCTAGGCCTCTGACTAATTTATTGCAAAAAGATATTCCTTTTGTCTTTGATGATGATTGTGTAGAAGTATTTGAAATACTTAAGAAAGCTTTGATCACTGCACCTATTGTTCAGCCACCTGATTGGAATTTACCCTTTGAAATTATGTGTGATGCTAGTGATTATGCTGCAGGTGCTGTTTTAGGGCAAAGTGTTGATAAGAAATTGAATGTTATCCAGTATGCTAGTAAGACTCTTGATACTGCCCAGAGAAATTATGCTACTACTGAAAAAGAATTCTTAGCAGTTGTGTTTGCATGTGATAAGTTTAGACCTTACATTGTTGATTCCAAAGTTACTATTCACACTGATCATGCTGCTATTAAATATCTTATGGAAAAGAAAGATGCTAAGCCTAGACTCATTAGATGGGTTCTCTTGCTCCAAGAATTTGATTTGCATATTATTGATAGGAAGGGAGCTGAGAACCCCGTTGCAGACAACTTGTCTAGGTTAGAGAATGTTCTTGATGACCCACTACCTATTGATGATAGCTTTCCTGATGAACAATTAGCGGTCGTTAATGCTTCTTGTACTGCTCCTTGGTATGCTGATTATGCTAATTACATTGTTGCTAAATTTATACCACCTAGTTTCACATACCAGCAAAAGAAAAAGTTCTTTTATGATTTAAGACATTACTTCTAGGATGACCCACCCCTTTATAAAGAAGGAGTAGATGGTACCTGAGCATGAACAGGAATAGATCCTATGCAAGTGTCACTCTGAATCATATGGAGGACACCACGTTGGAGATAGAACTGCACATAAGGTATTGCAATCTGGTTTTTATTGGCCTACTCTCTTCAAAGATGCTCGTAAGTTTGTCTTATCTTGTGATCAATGCCAAAGAATTGGTAATATTAGTAGACGTCAAGAAATGCCTATGAATTATTCTCTTGTTATTGAACCATTTGATGTTTGGGGCTTTGATTATATGGGACCTTTTCCTGCCTCTAATGGTTATACACATATTTTAGTTGCTGTTGATTACGTTACTAAGTGGGTAGAAGCTATTCCAACTAGTAGTGCTGATCATAACACTTCTATTAAAATGCTTAAAGAAGTTATTTTTCCAAGGTTTGGAGTCCCTAGATATCTTATGACTGATGGTGGTTCACATTTTATTCATGGTGCTTTCCGTAAAATGCTTGCTATGTATGATGTTAATCATAGAATCGCATCTCCTTATCACCCGCGGTCTAGTGGTCAAGTAGAGTTGAGCAATAGAGAGCTCAAATTAATTTTGCAAAAGACTGTGAATAGATCTAGAAAGAATTGGTCCAAGAAACTTGATGATGCAGTATGGGCCTATAGACCTGCATACAAAAATCCTATGGGTATGTCTCCGTATAAGATGGTTTATGGAAAAGCATGTCACTTACCTCTTGAACTTGAATATAAAGCATATTGGGCTATTAAAGAGCTCAACTATGACTTCAAACTTCCCGGTGAGAAGAGGCTATTTGATATTAGCTCACTTGATGAATGGAGAACCCAAGCCTATGAGAATGCCAAGCTATTCAAAGAAAAGGTCAAACGCTGGCATGATAAAAGGTTACAAAAGCGTGAGTTTAATGTAGGTGATTATGTGTTATTATTCAACTCTCGTTTAAGATTTTTTGTAGGAAAACTTCTCTCTAAATGGGAAGGTCCTTACGTTATCGAGGAGTCTATCATTCCGGTGCCATAAAAATCAACAAATTCGAATGAACAAGTCCATGGGTGGTGAACGGTCAAAGAATTAAACATTATATCTCACGTAATCCTATCAATGTTGAAACTAATATTATTGAAACCGTAACCCCATAGGAATACATAAGGGACACTTTCCTGAATGTTTCAGACTCCGAAAAGGAATAGGTATGTGGTACGGTAAGTAAACCGACTCCAAAACAATTCTAATGGCAATTTTTATCGGTTTTGGAATATTTAAGAATTTTGGAAAGAAAGAAGTAGTCCGGGAAGGACGCGAGGCCTCCACGAGGGTGGAGGGCGCGCCCACCCTTCCTGGGCGCGCCCCCTGTCTCGTGGCCACCTCGGGTGCCTCCCGGACTCCGTTTTCTTGCACGTTACGTATCTTGGTCGGTAAAAATTCATTATATAATCTCCCAAAGATTTTGACCACCGTCACACGCAAATATCCTCTGTTTTTGTTTCAAGCTGTTCCTGTTGCAGTTTAAGAGCAAGATTAAAAGCACAAGTGCTCCCTGGGTGATTTTGGTAATTAATGTCAACATATCTCTATTTGGACTAACACTTTTACCTAGTATGTTTCAGACAACTTCAACAATGAAGTGGCATGGACTAAAGGATGTGGAACCCCTTCAAGATGCTAAGGAGAAAGGATTGGCTCAAGCTTCAAGCACAAGACTCTACATTTTATATTTTAGTGATCCAAGATCACATTGAGTCTATAGGAAAAGCCAATACTATCAATAGGGGATGAGGTGTTGCTTAATGGCTTACTTGCTCAAGTGCTTAGTGATATGCTCCAAAGCCCTCAACTACTTTATCACATCCACATATGTCCTAAACCAAAAAGTCTAACTCGGCCCCACTGATTCTTTCTATCAGGCGCCACCGAGTTCAGATGTCTTAGCCACTGCCACAAACCCTAGGCAAATCGGTCTCACCGATAGGGATCTTGGTCTCACCGACATGGGAGTGTAATCTCTCTGTGTATTTCCATTACCAAAATCGGTCCCACCGAGTTTGAGTAATTAGTACTACCGAGATTACAATGCAAACTCCCTGTTCCTCTTCGTAACATTTCGGTCCAACCGAGATGAGCGAATCGGTCCCACCGAGTTTGCCTGACCAACTCTCTGGTTAGCTTCTTACCAAAATCGGTCCCACCGAGTTTGTGTAATTGGTCTCACCGAGATTACGTTATGCCCTAACCCTAACCATATCGGTCCTACCGAGATGCATGTCGGTCCCACTGAAAATCCTAACAGTCACTAGATTTGCTGAATCGGTCCGACCGAGTTTCTCAATTCGGTCCCACCGAGATTGGCAATTTATGTGTAATGGTTAGATTTTGTGTGGAGGCTATATATACCCCTCCACCCACTCTTCATTCGTGGAGAGAGCCATCAGAATGAACCTACACTTCCAACTTGCATTTTCTGAGAGAGAACCACCTACACTTGTGTTGAGACCAAGATATTCCATTCCTACCATATGAATCTTGATCTCTAGCCTTCCCCAAGTTGCTTTCCACTCAAATCTTCTTTCCACCAAATCCAAATCCTGTGAGAGAGAGTTGAGTATTGGGGAGACTATCATTTGAAGCACAAGAGCAAGGAGTTCATCAACAACACACCATTTGTTACTTCTTGGAGAGTGGTGTCTCCTAGATTGGCTAGGTGTCACTTGGGAGCCTCCGACAAGATTGTGGAGTTGAACCAAGGAGTTTGTAAGGGCAAGGAGATCGCCTACTTCGTGAAGATCTACCGCTAGTGAGGCAAGTCCTTCGTGGGCGACGACCATGGTGGGATAGACAAGGTTGCTTCTTCGTGGACCCTTCGTGGGTGGAGCCCTCCGTGGACTCGCGCAACTGTTACCCTTCGTGGGTTGAAGTCTCCATCAACATGGATGTACGATAGCACCACCTATCGGAACCACGACAAAAACATCTGTGTCTCCAATTGCTTTTGAATCCTCCAATCCCATCCCTTTACATTCTTGGAAGTTGCATGCTTTGCTTTCCGCTACTCATATACTCTTTGCATGCTTGCTTGTTATGTATTGTAACTGTTAAACTTTTGCCAAAACTCCACTTAAACTTAAAGAACTTAAAAACTGCAACTTTTGGTACTTAGTGTCTAATCACCCCCCCTCTAGACACCTCTTCTCGATCCTTTCAATTGGTATCAGAGCTTTGGTCTCCATTGCTTTGGTTTAAACACCATTGGAGGAAGATGGATGAGTCTACAATTGGGAGTCTTAGACATAGAGTGCCTATACTTGATGGAGAGTACTTTCATGAGTGGAAAAATGAGATGCTTGTGATTTTCAATCAATATCATTTGAACAAGTACATTGCTAGCCCTTGTGCACCTCATGTTGATCCTATGCATCCTACCCTTGACGAGTCAATTGACATGATTCACAATCTTAGAACTGTTGAACTTGTCACTAGAGGCTTGCCTAGAAACTTGATTGGATGTTTGCCTACTCTTAAGTGTGCCTACACCATATGGAAATTTCTTGAGGAACGTTTTCCAAATTATTCCTTGAAAAATCTAGATGAAATTCTCCATAAGTCTATTGCCTTGAGTAAGATGAATTCCAGTGATCCTATGTTTGGTGATTGTCTATTTGAGCTTACAAACCTTATGTGTGCCAAAGGAGATGTTGGAATTATTAGTGATATTATTTCCGAAGTTATAAAATTCATAAACAAGATCATTGTCAAACTCACTCTAACGAATCACCCTCACTAGGATTTGATCCACCACATGACGATGTTGAACATGGATACTATGACGAGGATGATGATAGTGACTTTGATCTTGATGATGCAATGAGACACTTTGGTCTTATGGCAAATCTTCGGGGATATATGGCAGGAGGAAAGGAATGTGTTCTTGATAGTGGATGTACCGATCACATGACCGGAGATAAAGATATGTTTCGTGAGCTTGCTGAAAACGATGGTCCTCGAAAGTATGTCACTTTTGGTGATAACTCAAAGGGTAAGGTGGTTGGCCTCGGTAAGGTGGCCATATCACATGATAGCTCCATACAAAATGTCATGCTCGTTGAATCTCTTGGCTACAACTTACTTTCAGTATCTAGACTTGCTAATTTCGGTTTCAATGTCCTATTTACTGAAGTAGATTGCCAAGTGTTTCGTAGAGATAATCATAAAATGGTCTTTACCAGTGTACGTAGAGGTGATCTATACATTGTTGATTTCACTAAAAAGGCTCAACCTAGAACTTGCTTTATTGCTAAATCTTCTAAAGGTTGGTTATGGCATAGACGATTAGGTCATGTTGGCATGCGAAACCTTGACAAGCTTATTAAAGGAAATCATATCCTTGGCGTTAACGATGTCATATTTGATAAGGATAGACTTTGCAGCGCTTGTCAGGCAGGTAAACAGGTTGGAGGGAGGCATCCCGTGAAGAACATCATGACCACAAGGAGGCCACTCGAGCTACTTCACATGGATCTTTTTGGTCCCAACGCCTACAAAAGTCTCGGTGGAAATTCTTTTGGTCTAGTTATAGTTGATGATTTTTCAAGATTTACGTGGGTGTTCTTTCTTGATGATAAATCGCAGGTTCAAAAGATCTTCAAAAACTTCGCTAGGAAGGCCCAAAATCAATTTGAAGTGAAGATCAAGAAGGTTCGCAGCGACAATGGAACGGAGTTCAAGAACGCAAATGTGGATACCTTTCTTGACGAAGAAGGTATTTCACATGAGTTCTCGGCTACGTACACACCTCAACAAAATGGAGTTGTTGAGAGGAAGAACCGGACGCTCATCGAAATGGCGAGAACGATGCTTGATGAGTACAAGACGCCGAAGCACTTTTGGGCGGAAGCGGTTGAGACAGCTTGTCATGCAACAAATCGCTTGTATCTTCACAAGCTACTCTGCAAGACGGCATACGAGCTTCTCACCGGTAACAAACCCCAAGTTGGATACTTTCGAGTATTCGGCTCAAAGTGCTACATTCTTGATAAGCATCGTCGTTCTAAATTTGCTCCTAAGTCTCATGAAGGTTTCCTACTTGGTTATGGCTCAAACTCTCACACATACCGTGTCTACAACAATTTCACCCGAAAGGTTGAAGAAACGGTAGATGTGAAGTTTGATGAATCTAACGGCTCGCAAGTAGAGCAATTGCCAATTGATGTAGGAGACAAAGACCCCTCGGAAGCAATCCAAGACTTGTCTATTGGCAAGATTCGTCCAACGGAGGTGAAGGAGAGTACCTCGTCCGTCCAAGTGGAAGCTTCTACCTCACGACAAGGTGAACCAAGAGTTGATACGGAAGCATCCACAAGTGGGACACACCAAGATGAAGAAAACGAGGAAGTGCACCAAGATGAACGTCAACAACCTCCTTCTCCACCACGACAAGAGAACGACAACGTCAACAATGAAGAAGGCCAAGAAGAAGAACAAGATGAAGAAGATGTTCAACCAAGACCCAAGCAAAAGCTTTCACGAGTTCGAGCAAGAATTGCTAAAGACCATCCCGTCGAGCAAATCTACAATGATATCCAAACCGGGAGAATCACTCGCTCTAAAACTCGTTTAGCTAACTTTTGTGAACACTATTCATTCATCTCTAGCATTGAACCTATGAAGGTTGAAGAAGCATTGGAAGATCCGGATTGGATAAACGCTATGCATGAAGAGCTACACAACTTTGAGAGAAATCAAGTTTGGACATTGGTTGAGAAGCCCGACAACAACCACAACATCATCGGTACCAAATGGGTGTTTCGCAACAAGCAAGATGAAGATGGACAAGTAGTTCGCAACAAAGCACGTCTCGTCGCCCAAGGCTACACACAAGTCGAAGGTATGGACTATGGTGAGACTTATGCTCCTGTTGCTAGACTTGAGTCCATTCGCATCTTACTTGCCTATGCTAATCACCATGATATCACCTTGTACCAAATGGACATTAAAAGTGCTTTTCTAAATGGTGAAATAGAGGAGGAAGTTTATGTTAAGCAACCTCCCGGCTTTGTTAATCCTAAGAAACCTGATCATGTTTACAAACTTCACAAAGCTCTTTATGGTCTTAAACAAGCTCCTAGAGCATGGTATAAATGCTTGACCAAGTTCCTTATTGAAAAAGGCTTTGAAATTGGAAAAATAGATTCTACTCTTTTTACCAAGGGGTCAATGGAGAACTATTTGTATGCCAAATCTATGTTGATGATATTATATTTGGATCAACTAACCCTCATTTTAGTGAAAAGTCTGGGAAGCTAATGTCGGAGAAGTTTGAGATGTCTATGATGAGTGAACTCAAATTCTTTCTTGGTTTGCAAATCAAGCAAACTAAGGAAGGTACCTTTGTCTCTCAAACGAAGTACACCAAGGACTTATTCAAGAAGTTCAATATGCAAGAATGCAAAGGTATGACTACACCCATGCCTACTAGTGGACATCTTGATTTGACCAAAGATGGTGAACCGGTCGATCAAAAGGTTTATCGCTCTATGATTGGTTCATTGTTATATCTATGTGCTTCACGTCCCGATATCATGCTAAGTGTGTGCATGTGTGCACGATATCAAGCTGCTCCTAAAGAATGTCATCTTAAGGCCGTGAAAAGGATAGTGAGATACTTAATCCATACACCAAACTTTGGCATTTGGTATCCAAAGAGGGCCTCTTTCGATCTTGTTGGCTACTCCGACTCAGACTATGCCAGTGACAAGGTTGATAGAAAGTCCACTTCGAGTACTTGTCAATTTCTTGGTAGATCTCTTGTATCTTGGTCTTCCAAGAAACAAAAATCGGTATCCTTATCCACCGCCGAAGCAGAATACATTGCCGCTGGTTCATGTTGTGCTCAATTACTTTGGATGACCCAAACACTTAAAGATTATGGGATATATGTGAAACATGTTCCATTACTTTGTGACAATGAAAGTGCTATCAAGATTGCTCACAATCCCGGGCAACACTCTCGAACTAAGCATATTTAAGTTCGTCATCATTTCATTCGAGATCATGTTGCCAAAGGGGACATTAATCTGAAGCATGTTCACACCGAAAAGCAATTAGCGGATATATTCTCTAAACTACTTGATGAGAAAGTGTTTTGCAGGTTAAGAGGTGAATTGAACATCATTGATGCCTCAAACTTGGAGTAGGAACTCCATTTGATACATGCAAGGCATGAACCTATGACTAATCCTTGACATTTCTCTTATGATGACTATCTTATGTCTTGGATATATTTGCACCTTGCATGTTATATAACCCATGTAGGTACTTGGATGAATCTAAATCTATGAGATTGCAACTCACTCACATCTTGAGCAATCTCTACATCACCAAGTCTCTACACAATGGTGGTTGAAGACAAGGAAGCATGGAACCATTCAAACATATCCTTTGACAAATTTATTATTGAACTTCATGATTGTCATTTTGGATACACAAGTGCTCTTCCTTGCAAAAACTAACCCATGTAGGTAGATGAACTCAAATTCCAAGTGGTGCTCCCAACTCTTGATGAGCTATATCAACTTTGAGCAACCCACATAAGTTCAACTACATGATCACGATCAACACCACCACCCAAGGTATGTTATTCCATCTTAGAGAAGCTTTACTCCAAGTCATGAGTCAAAGCAACTCGACAAGATGTGAATACATCAAGATGCTTAAACGAAAAATGGTAACCCCATTTTGAGCTTAAACGATGAGTATGACCTATGATCAAGTGATCTCACTTGACTCCTAAGTCAATATACTCTAACATAGGTGACTTTGTCGCCGACCATCTCTAGATGAAGTTCTCTTGTGTTCTTTTCTGTGCTCTTGCATTTGTCTCATGCATATTTGTTTCCCCTTTTCAAAAAAACTTCATCTAGATTTCTTTTCTTTCTTTCTATTTGTTCTGCATTCCCTGCATCCAATTCATTGCAAATCTTTCAGTTAATTCCTTGCAAATCCTTGTGAGATCTTACTTGTCTAGTGAGCTGAGGTGACAAGTGTTTTCTCTGTGATGAACTCGGTCACACCGGTCTCTATTTTTGGTCCAACCGAATTATTTCGGTGCAACCGAAGCATACCACTCGGTGCCACCGATTTCACTACAAGAAAGACATTTGCCATTTGTTCCTGCATTACTTTTGATCCAGCTCCACTCAATGAATCTTGTCCTCTACAAGCATCACATTTACCTTAGTGCTTTGTGCTGTGACTCAAGGACCATACCCATTCACGACAAATTCCAGAAGACCCTTCTTGGAAATTGATGTCAAAGGGGGAGAGAGAGATCACATCAAAGCTTATTCATATCTCTAGGGGAAGAGAATACTCAAGGAGAGAGTAATCTTCAAGGATCCCATATGCTTGGTGTTCAAGAGGAGAGATGCCACATGTCTTCTTGAGGGGAAAGACATGTTCATATGTGCTTATTTGCATTAGCTCTGTTCATTTGTTTCTTTGAGCTCTGATTTTCTGTTCCCTATCTTCTCCCAGTATCCCATGCTAGATTCAGGGGGAGCAAGACATCTAAGGGAAGGAAATCCTTAAATTCATGGCACATCTTTTACCTTTGGGGACATGTCTATATCCAATGTGGTACTCAGTACTCACTCTCTACATGTCATCCTAGTCTTGGTACTCTTGTGGTTTCTTTCTGTTTGCTCTGGCTAGTAGGTGCATCTGTGTTATCTAACCTTATTTTCACAGGTTCATTCCATCCTAAGCCAACTCAAGACTACAAGGTAAGTATATGCATCACAATCATGTGTATGAGGAATTCTTGCTGATGTACATACTGTTTGCAAGAAGGACTCATGAGCATGAAGGTACATTTCCCATATTCACATCTTTTGCTCTGATGCATATAGCCAAGATACATGTAACACATTGCCTACTCTGTCATGGTTATGCATTCACATGCTTCTATATTCCATATTCACATGATTGCATACATGTAGGGGGAGCCTATGCATGTTACATGTCTTTGCAAAGCTTTACTTACTATTCTCTATATCTTTATCTAAAGCTTTGATGTATGTTGTCATCAATTACCAAAAAGGGGGAGATTGAAAGCACAAGTGCTCCCTGGGTGATTTTGGTAATTAATGTCAACATATCTCTTGTTGGACTAACACTTTTACCTAGTATGTTTCAGACAACTTCAACAATGAAGTGGCATGGACTAAAGGATGTGGAACCCCTTCAAGATGCTAAGGACAAAGGATTGGCTCAAGCTTCAAGCACAAGACTCTACATTTTATATTTTGTGATCCAAGATCACATTGAGTCTATAGGAAAAGCCAATACTATCAAGAGGGGATGAGGTGTTGCTTAATGGCTTACTTGCTCAAGTGCTTAGTGATATGCTCCAAAGCCCTCAACTACTTTATCACATCCACATATGTCCTAAACCAAAAAGTCTAACTCGGCCCCACCGATTCTTTCTATCCAGCGCCACCGAGTTCAGATGTCTTAGCCACTGCCACAAACCCTAGGCAAATCGGTCTCACCGAGATGGATTGTAATCTCTCTGTGTATTTCCATTACCAAAATCGGTCCCACCGAGTTTGAGTAATCGGTACTACCGAGATTACAATGCAAACTCTTTGTTCCTCTTCGTAACATTTCGGTCCAACCGAGTTGAGCGAATCGGTCCCACCGAGTTTTCCTGACCAACTCTCTGGTTAGCTTATTACCAAAATTGGTCCCACCGAGTTTGTGTAATCGGTCTCACCGAGTTTGTGTAATCGGTCTCACCGAGATTACGTTATGCCCTAACCCTAACCATATCGGTCCTACCGAGATGCATGTCGGTCCCACCGAAAATCCTAACGGTCACTAGATTTGCTGAATCGGTTCGACCGAGTTTCTCAATTCCGTCCCACCGAGATTGGCAATTTGTGTGTAATGGTTAGATTTTGTGTGGAGGCTATATATACCCCTTCACCCAATCTTCATTCGTGGAGAGAGCCATCAGAACGAACCTACACTTCCAACTTGCATTTTCTGAGAGAGAACCACCTACACTTGTGTTGAGACCAAGATATTCCATTTCTAGCATATGAATCTTGATCTCTAGCCTTCCCCAAGTTGCTTTCCACTCAAATCTTCTTTCCACCAAATCCAAATCCTGTGAGAGAGAGTTGAGTGTTGGGGAGACTATCATTTGAAGCACAAGAGCAAGGAGTTCATCATCAACACACCATTTGTTACTTCTTGGAGAGTGATGTCTCCTAGATTGGCTAGGTGTCACTTGGGAGCCTCCGACAAGATTGTGGAGTTGAACCAAGGAGTTTGTAAGGGCAAGGAGATCGCCTACTTCGTGAAGATCTACCGCTAGTGAGGCAAGTCCTTCGTGGGAGACGACCATGGTGGGATAGACAAGGTTGCTTCTTCGTGGACCCTTCGTGGATGGAGCTCCCCGTGGACTCGCGCAACCGTTACCCTTCGTGGGTTGAAGTCTCCATCAACGTGGATGTACGATAGCACCACCTATCGGAACCACGACAAAAACATCCGTGTCTCCAATTGCGTTTGAATCCTCCAATCCCATCCCTTTACATTCTTGCAAGTTGCATGCTTTACTTTCCGCTGCTCATATACTCTTTGCATGCTTGCTTGTTATGTATTGTAAGTGTTAAACTTGTGCCAAAACTCCACTTAAACTTAAAGAACTTAAATACTGCAACTTTTGGTACTTATTATCTAATCACCCCCCTAGACACCTCTTCTCGATCCTTTCAAAGATGTTTTCTCAAGAGTCAGTCGGGGAGAGTCGGGTGTCTCACCCGACACCAGGTCCAGGAGCAAATAGCGATGCTTATCACTTTGGACCATCAACGGAGGATGAGATGGAGGCCGACTTGAAAAGGATAGATGCTATGGAGGAATATCAAGAAGTTACCTCTCGTCTCCAAGCATGATTCATGATGGGGGAACTACATAGCTCGGCTATTCCAAATTCGGTCATCCCTTCCAATGTTAAATTTCTTTCTAATGAAAATATGAAAAAGAGCGTCACTTTTTCTCCGGAAGCTATGCAGCATCCTTGGGTAAAGGGAGCTTTAGCCGTTACGGGCAAGCTCCGCAAAGAAATTATGGACCTCAAACAACAAGTCAATAAGCTCAAGGAGGATAATCGTATCCTGAGGGGCATCATCGCCAAGAAGATCATAACACCAACCATGAAGAAGGATACATAATCACATGGGTATGGGCACTCCCCTTGGCAACTTCCATGCTTGGGGGAGGTGCCCCGGTATTGTATCACCATCACACTCCTATCTTTACCATTTTATTTAGTTCGATCCTTTTAGTAGTATCTTGATCTAGTAGATTGAAGTTTTAGTATCAAGTAGTTTTGAGTTTTGCTTTGTGATCTCTTTATGCAATCGAGTCCGTGAGCTATTTATAATAAAGATTAGTGTTGAGTCATGGGCTTTGATATTTTGCTATGATCTTGAGGAAGTAGAAAGAATAAAAGAGTTGATATTGATCTTATGGATAGTAATGACTTCACACATAGAAAGTATGAGGCATAAAAGTTGTTGAGAGTTGACAAACGTAGTTTTGGTCATCGTTGCAATTAATAGGAAGTAATAAGGGAAGAGAGGTTTTCACATACAAATATACTATCTTGGACATCTTTTATGATTGTGAGCACTCATTAAGTATGATGTGCTAAAAGAGTTGATGTTGGACAAGGAAGACAACATAATGGTTTATGTTTTCTCACATCTCAGTTAAAGTATATTGTCATTGATCTTCCCAACATGTTGAGCTTGCCTTTCCCCCTCATGCTAGCCAAATTCCTTGCACCAAGTAGAGATATTACTTGTGCTTCCAAATATCCTTAAACCCAGTTTTGCCATGAGAGTCCACCATACCTACCTATGGATTGAGTAAGATCCTTCAATAAGTTGTCATGTTGCAGGCAATAAAAAATGCTCTCTAAATATGTATGACTTATTAGTGCAGAGAAAATAAGCTTTATACGTTCTTGTTATGGAAGCAATAAAAGCGACAGACTGCATAATAAAGGTCCATATACAAGTGGCAATATAAAGTGACGTTCTTTTGCATTAAGATTTTATGCATCCAACCCTAAAAGCACATGACAGCCTCTGCTTCCCTCTGCGAAGGGCCTATCTTTTACTTTATGTTTTTACTTTATGTTCGAGTCAAGGTGATCTTCACCTTTCCCTTTTTCATTTTATCCTTTGGCAAGCTCCTCGTGTTTGAAAGATCTTGATATATATATATCCAATTGGATGTAAGTTAGCATGAATTATTATTGTTGACATCACCCAAAGGTGAATACGTTGGGAGGCAACACAATAAGCCCCTATCTTTCTCAGTGTCCGGCTGAAACTCCATAACCACAAGTACTGCGTGAGGTTTAGCAATTGTAGAAGACTACATGATAGTTGAGTATGTGGACTTGCTGAAAACCTCTATTCTTGACTCTTTCTGATGTTATGATAAATTGCAATTGCTTCAATGACTGAGATTATAGTTTGTTAGTTCCCAATGAAGTTTCTGAACCATACTTGACATTGTGAATTGATCGTTACTTGAGCATAAGAAATCATATGACAAAATCTATATATGTTGCTGTTATAAGAATGATCATGATGCCCTCATGTCCGTATTTTATTTTTATCGACACCTCTATATCTAAACATGTGGGCATATTTTTCGATTTTGGCTTCCGCTTGAGGACAAGCGAGGTCTAAGCTTGAGGGAGTTGATATGTCCATTTTGCATCATGCTTTTATATCAATATTTATTGCATTATGGGCTGTTATTACACAATATATCTCAATACTTATGGCTATTCTCTCTTATTTTACAAGGTTTACCATGAAGAGGGGGAATGCCAGCAGCTGGAATTCTGGCTGGAAAAGGAGCAAATTGTCGGGGGTTGGGTGCGACATATGCCAAAGGATGGCTTATCATGGTGGGAGCGAGTAGAACGTCGCCGGTGCCTAGAAACGGGATGAGGTGAAGGCATGCACGCTGGCGAATCTTACCCAGCTTCAGGGCTCTCCGTGGAGATAACACCCCTAGTGCTGCTCTGCGGGGTCTCCGCATGATCACTTATGGCAAAGTGAGTACAAGGTTGCTCCTTGAGCTATTTCCTGGAGGTAGGAGAGGGCAGGGCTAGCTCCCTCCTTCCTATATGATCTGGTCCGTCTTGTGGCGCTCTTGCCGTCTTCTGTACCCCCGCTGACGGGCAGGACCCGCCGTCTCTGGACCGTACAGGTAGGCCGTCGTGGGCACAGCGCGCTGCCCATGGGGGCTGAGGTCAGGGCAGGCATGGCAATAGTGCCGCGCCGGATGGAGATATCCAGCGGTATGGCGCACTGTAGCCATGCCAGCCCTTTGTAAGCGGGGCAAGGACGGCCACACGGTGACCGTACCCCGTCCCGTCCATCGTGGCAAAGGCAGGAGGTGGTTGGAGTCGCGGGCCGACTCCCCATAGCTGGCTTCTCTGGAAGTCGTCAATTAAGAGTCGGCTCCTCTCAAAGTTGTCCCTGGGACTCGGTCGTGAGGGGCAGTCAGCGGCCTTGCCGCCGACTCCCAGAAGGCGGCTCTTTATCGCAGAGTCTTGAGGGGCGCGGCTCGCCCCGATGTCTTGAAAGGTTTAGGGGCTCGGATTAGCCTACCCGTGGCCCATTACTCCGACAATAGTCCCTGAAGCTGGTGAGGCGCCGAGGGTGACATGTCGAGGAGTCTCAACAGTTTCCTCCTTCTGGTCGTGGAATCTGGACCTTGCTCTCCGTCTTTCTCTAGGCCGACTGGCTGGAGCCGGACTCGCGGAAGGCCGTCCCGCCCCTTGAAGAGTTTGAAGGTCGTAGCGGGATCTAGGCAGCGTGCCTGACAAGCTTCCGGGCAGCGGCCCGTTGCGGATCCGTCGCGTGGAACCACGTGGCAGGGTCAGTCTGCCCACCCACGCGCGCGACGGGACAGGGCCTCGGGCGGGGCCCACCACTACCATGCCTCGGCATGCGAACGGATCTGTTGCGGCCGTGCGGACGGTTGGGATTCCCACGTTGTAACTACATGCAGTTACTTCGTGTGGTAAATCGTGGGGGCGTGGGGTGCTGGGCATAGTTAATCCCACGCCCGCCCAGAGGAAGCTGGATGAGGCCGAAGCCGCTGTCGCGGCATGGCGGCGAGCAGAGGAGGCCGCGCACCGCCAATCGGCGCTGCTTGTCATCCCGCTGAACTTCACGCTTGCGCCCCCGGAGTTCACGGGGCAGACTGGGGAAGCCGGCGGCGAGAACCCCGTCATGGAGAGGGAAAGCTGTGAGGCCTCCATGTTAGACACGGCCGTGCCGCCACCGCCGCCTCCGCCACCGTCCGGGAGTGCGCAAGGTAAACAGCCGGCAGGCCCGCCGGTGCCGCCGACTGAGGACAAGTCCGTGGCGAGGCTACTCCTTCAAGTCGCCTCGCCAGCGCGCCGCCGCCTTGAGAAGGCGACTTCGGCGCCACGCCCCTTAGTGGCTGACGCCGCCAGCTCGGCCATCCCAGATACTGAGGCGACCAGTGCCGCGCCCTTTGGGTGGGTGCGAGGAGGCGGCACAGGCCCGCTGAACTAGTCACTTATGGACGTTCAGGCGAAGCTACGAGCCAAGGGCGACACCATCCAGAACTGCACCAAGGCGCATCTGGCGTCGTGAGCAGCCGTCCGGGTATGCTTTCATTTTCGACATTGTTTTTTCATTGTTCTTCTCTGTGGGGGCGCGCCAACGCACCCAGTGGGTGTAGTCCCCGAGTTTCGGGCCGGCTGCTGAGCAGGCGGCCAGGAACTCCTTCTAGCGAGTTCCAATACTTATCTTTGTCTAAAATTCTTATCACAGGATTATCACAACCTCCGCGTCACTGTCTTCAACCGCAACATCGAGGAGCTGGGCAGGCGGACTGTCGACTTGTCGGAGAGCCGGAGTGAGTCCTCCTTCTTCTTCGTGGGGGCGTGCTGGTGCACCCGCGGGCTGTAGTCCCCGAGATTCGGGCCGACTGCTGAGCAGTCGGGCCGGATCTTCCCGGCGACCTTCTTTGTTGACGACTTAACGTCTTTTCCTTTTCATTCTTTAGAGGCCAACGCCACTCTTCAGCAGCAGCTGGGCGAAGCCAACACCGCCTTGCGCGCCAAGGGGGAGGAGTGCAGCAAGCTTGCCGTGGAGCGCGACCTGCTGGCCGTGCAGCTGGCGGAGCAAAGGGAGCTGCTCAAGAAGGCGCAGGATGAGGCAGAGAAGAGAGAGACTGCTCTCCTGGCCGAGTTCGAAAGCAAGCGCTCCTCCTGGACCGACAAGGAGGCACAGCTAACCTCCGGCTTCCATGAGATTGAGGACATCGTCGACGGTGAGTTTATTTTCTTCCTTTCTTTCTCTGAGCCTCCGACTATGGGTCGGGCTGACTCCTGATTTTTTGACTTGCTTCTTTTTCGTCTTGGCAGACTTCTTTCCTGGTCACTCGCAGGCGGCCACACAAGCCATCGAGGCTGATTGCGAGGCGCGGAGGGCAGATGGTGCGGAGATTGCCGCCAACGCCCCCCGGACCCTCGATGAGCAGCTTCTGAGCATCGAAGCTCGTCTGCGGCCGGCCCATCGGATACTGCGCCAGCTTCAACGTGCCGGTGCCCAGGCGATTGCCGCCCTGTGGCCAGACATGCCGGTTCTGTGCACTCCCAGTCGGACTGCCGACTGGCTGGAGGTCGCAGCTCGTCGTCTTGAGGCCTGGAAGGGTTCCTTGGCCCGGGCTGGAGCACGCCGGGCCTTGGAATTCGTCAAGGCGTGGTATCCAGGGCTGGACCTGGACCGGCTGGCCGCATTCCGGTCAGAGGCCCAGGCGGAGCTGGTAGCTGTGGAAGATGCCCTCGTCGCGCGCGCCGCGGCGATCGCCGACTACGCAGACACCCGCGTCTTCGTCCCTGATCGGGCTGAAGACGGCAGGGAGGCGCCGTAGGAGTGGTTCGGGATGAACTCGGATTATGACGAGGACTCGGCGGAGGTGATCGGTTCCAGCATCGAGGAGGAAGGCAAGGCGGAGGACGGAGGTGAGACGGAGGCGCTAGAAGACGGAGCGGGCGACCAGCCTCCGCTCGACTGCGCCTCTAGCAACAAGCCGCGCCCAACCGAGCCGGCTGCCGCCGGAGACGATCAAGCCAAGACTGTCTAGCCGGCCGCCCCGGCGCCTGACACCGCCGTCTCTTCCGACCCTCCGAACCCATCTGCCACTTCCTAGGCTGCCGTCTTGCCTTCATTTTATCTACATTAGTAGTCTTTGAAAAACTTGTTAATTCGAACAATTCCACCCGCGGGGTGTATTTTGAACTTCTGCTTGAAGATTCGGCCAAGGGCCTATGTTATGTAAATATTTATCCGAATTCTATCTTTCCTTGCTCATTGCTCTTTTGGCTTTTTCCTTTGCCGCCTTCCCTTAGTCGCCGCCTTGCCAGTTGGACAGCCGCTCTGCGGATCGCCTCTGGATCAAATGCTTGGCTACTTTGGGAAGGCAAGTACTTGGCCATTTTTTAGAGTCTTCTTAACAAGTTGGATAGAAAGCGGCAAGCCGACTACTCAAGAGTTGGCTTTGCTAAGAGAGGCTGGAAGCCGGCTTAGGCTATGTTTATGCTTTGAGTCCTTAGCCATTTTTCATGCGGGTGCCCATTCTTCCTTACTCCTGCCCACCAGACAATCGCTCTGCGAACTGCGGCTTTAACAGGAGACGGCTTAGGCACCACCCACTACTTGTCCAACTGCAGGAAGCATTCCATAGCGCGAGGCGGCGAGTCCCCGGGCCGACCAGTCGAGCCCGGTGCCAAGCGGCATAATAAAGAGTAGCATGGTGTAGGGAGCTAGCTCAATGGCCCATTTGGCCACTCGGCCAGAAGCATCTCGGCTTCCGATGATCTCGGCCAGTGGGGCTGTGCAAACCACAGTGATTGGATGCTCGTGAAAGTAAGGCTTCAGCTTCTTGGCGGCAAAGTGCACGCCGCAACACATCTTCTGGTAGTGGGGATAGTTCTGCTTGGCGGTCGACAGTACTTCGCTTAGGTAATATACTGGTCTCTGGACAGGTAGCGCCTTGCCTTCCTCCTTGAGTTCAACCACAATGACTGTGCTGACTACCCGGCTGGTGGAGGCAATGTATAGGAGCATGGGCTCTTTAGGAGTCGGAGCCGCCAGCACAGGGGGAGTAGTCAACATCTTCTTCAACTGGAGAAAAGCTTCGTCTGCCTTGGGGTTCCACTCGAAAAAGGTTGTCTTCTTCATGAGCTGGTATAACGGGAGAGCCTTCTCGCCCAGCCGACTGATGAATCGGCTGATGGACGCCAAGCAGCCGGTGAACTTCTGCGCATCTAGCAGTTGGCTGGGTACCTCCATCCTCTCGATGGCCTTGATCTTTACAGGGTTGCACTCTATGCCGCGTTCAGAGACCAGGAAGCCAAGGAGCTGGCCGGCTGGTACTCCGAAGACGCACTTCTCAGGGCTGAGCTTGATCTGGAATCGACGCAGGTTCTCAAAGGTTTCCTTGAGGTCTTCCAGCAATGTTCCATGCTTTTTCGTCTTCACCACCACATCGTCCACGTAGACGTGGGCGTTTCTGCCGAGTTGCTTGAGGAGGCACTTCTGCATGCAACGCTAAAAGGTGGCGCCGGTATTCCTCAAGCCGAACGTCATGGTCAGGTAGCAGAAGGCTCCAAACGGCGTGATGAAGGCGGTCTTCAGTCTATCAGCTGGGTTCAGCTTGATCTAGTGATATCCTGAATATGCATCTAAGAAGCTCAACAGCTCGCATCCGGCTGTGGAGTCTATCACCTGATCGATTCTCGGTAAAGCGAATGGGTCCTTGGGGCAAGCTTTGTTGAGGCTTGTGTAGTCAATACACATCCGCCACTGCTTGTTCTTCTTCAGCACCAGGACCGGGTTTGCTAGCCACTTTGGAAAAAATACTTCCATAATGAAGCCGACTGCCAGGAGCCGAGCTATCTCCACTCCAACAACTCTTCTCTTTTCTTCTGACAGGCGGCGCAAGGGCTTCCTGACGGGCTTCACATCAGATCGGACATGTAACTTGTGCTCGGTGAATTCCGTCGGTACACCTGGCATGTCTTTAGGGGACCATGCGAAGATGTCTCGATTCTCACGGAGGAAATCAACGAGCTCGCCTTCCTATTTGCACCTACGACAGCGTACCTCTCTGGGTGTTCCGGGTCCAAGGGTATCTTCTTCGTTTCTTTGGCTGGCTTGAACGAACCTTCAGCTTCGGACTCCTTGGGGTCAGGCGACATCTCGGGCTGCTTGCCGGCCATCGCCACAACCCGATCAAGAAGCCGCTTCTCAGCTGCAATCACCAGGGACTCGGCTAGCCGACTGCTTTTGGCCGCGCTAGTGGACGACTTTCTGTAGTCGCCGGCTACGGTCAGAATCCCCTTGGAACTCGGCATCTTCATCTTGAGGTAGGCATAGTGGGGGACCGCCATGAACTTGGCCAAAGCGGGCCGGCCAAGCAATGCATGGTATAGGCTTTCGAGGTCCACCACTTCAAACCAAACCGGCTCTCGGGGGAAGTGATCTTTGTCCCCAAAGAGGACGTCTATCAGAATCTTGCCGATTGGTGAGCAGGAAAGGCCAGGAACAATGCCGTGAAACACAGTCCGGCTGCTCTGAAGCTGTCTTTGCTTGATTCCTAACTTCTCCATGGTATCCTTGTACAGGATATTGATGCTACTACCTCCGTCTATCAGCACTCGCGAGAAGCGAGCGGCCCGCCTATCCGTGGCAAAGGTGGCACCTAAGACCAGGGCGTAGGAGCCTAGACTCGGCATCACCTTCGGGTGATCAGCTCTGCTCCAACTGATAGGATTCTCGGACCAGTGCATGAACTCTGGAGTACTTGATGCTACTGCATTCACCTCTTGCTGCTGCAGCCGTCTGCTGCGTCGATCGTCAGCCACACTGGTGAACACCACATAGGCTCCGTGCTCTTCTGGGTACTCGTCTTGTACTGCACCGACTGTCCTGACAGCCGGCTGCTAGGGCGGCGGTGGAGGCGGCGGCCCAGCAGGTGGGGGAGGCAGGAGACCGTCTCCCTTGGCGATTCTGGTGAGCCAGTGGCATTTCTGGGTGGTGTGATTCGACAGCTTCGCGCCGCTATTGAACTTGTAGGGGCCATCTAGAGTCTGCTTGTAAGAGAAGGCCGGCAACCAGTTGGACTTGCCACCTTTCTGTCGCTTGGTCGGAGGCTGCTCCTCCGGCTGCTGGTCTTCGACTGTTGCAACTTGCCAGCTGCTGGAAGCCGGCTGCGGGGCTTTGCGCTTGTGATCGTTCGGCTGTTGTCGCCGACTAGCGTCCCCAGCCGGAGTTCTAGGATCCTGAGGGGTGACTTTGCCAGTCGCGCTAACTTGGATCTCCGCCTTCATGAAGGAGTCGGCCGTGGCGCATTTGTCTGCTGTTATCAGCAGCTCGTTGAGGGTCTCCGGCTCATCGCAGAGGAGCTTATGCTTGAGGAGGGTGACTTCTCTACACCCGGCAGTGAAGTACTCGATGGCCTGCACCTCGTGCACGCCCTCACAGGAGTTCCGAAGCTCGGCCCAGTGTGTGAGGTAGTCGCGAGTGGACTCGTCGGGGCCTTGCACGCACAAGGAGAGTTGGTGAGGCTTGGGGGGGGGGGGTCGCTTGTACGTGCTTGTGAAGTTGCGGACGAAGGCTTCGGTGAAGTCGACCCAGCTGTTGATGCGGGGCTTCAAGCTGTTCAACCATGTCCGGGCAGTGCCCTGGAGCATGAGTGGAACATACTTTACAACAACGCGCTTGTTGCCGTTCGCGATGTTGACGGCCATGGAGTAGTCAACCAGCCAGTCTTCCGGCTTCACGAAGCCGGTGTACTTGGGCATGTCTCGGGGGGAGTGTGAACCCTTTGGGAAAGGGCTCGTCTCGGATGCGAGGTCCGAAACAGGGCGGGCCCAACACGTCTTCTTCTTCCAGCGCCAGGGATCGGTGGAGTCGGTCGATCCGGTGGCGGGCGTCGTTTTCGCCGACTCCCTCTCGGCGGCCAAGGCGGTCGCCGAGAGTCAGATGCTCAACGGGTGGCGGGGAGACTCGCCTTTCTTTGAGAGGAGGAGGAGGCAGATAGTCGTCCCGCCATTCCACTGCTTTGGGACGGTCATCTTGGTCGCGCTCGATGGTGATGCGAGTCCGACAGTGGCTGACAGCCGGATCCTTGTCTTTCCTTCCGCGGGCACCGCCAGTTGGTGTCCGAGACGTCGTGCCTTGATCTCGGCGGGGAGGTAGGTCCTCGTTTTGTCGTTGCGGTGCCTCCGTGCGACAGCCGGCTTCGTTCTGCGCGGCAGCCGCGTCAAGGAGCCGCTAGACTCGCTCCATCATCAAGCGGCGCTCTTCGCCCTCGAAGTTATCTAGCTCGTCCGCCGCCGCCTGGGCGGCGTGGATGTTCTCCGCAGGCGTGGCGTACACGGGACGATTAGCCCCGAACAGGTTGGCGATGGCCACTCCGCACTACCGGACCGCGCCTAGGCGGCTAGGCCCAGTTGGGGCCGGCGAGCCGCCCACAGCGCGATCCATCTCACGTTGGTAGGCTTCTGACAAGCGTCTCATGCTTGCTAGCTTCTTCGCGCCTTCGACGAGCTGAAGGTGTTGGAAATATGCCCTATAGGCAATAATAAAAGCATTATTATTATATTTCCTTGTTCATGATAATTGTCTTTTATTCATGCTATAATTGTATTATCCGGAAATCGTAATACACGTGTGAATACATAGACCACAATACGTCCCTAGTAAGCCTCTAGTTGACTAGCTCGTTGGTCAACAGATAGTCATGGTTTCCAGACTATGGACATTAGATGTCGTTGACAACGGGATCACATCATTAGGAGAATGATGTGATGGACAAGACCCATTCCTAAGCATAGCACAAGACCGTGTAGTTCGTTTTGCTAGAGCTTTTCCAATGTCAAGTATCTCTTCCTTAGACCATGAGATCGTGTAACTCCCGGATACCGTAGGAGAGCTTTGGGTGTACCAAACGTCAGAATGTAACTGGGTGACTATAAATGTGCACTACAGGTATCTCAGAAAGTGTGTGTTGGGTTGACACGGATCGAGACTGGGATTTGTCACTCCATATGACGGAGAGGTATCTCTGGGCCCACTCGGTAATGTATCATCATAATGAGCTCAAAGTGACCAAGTGTTTCGTCACGGGATCATGCATTACGGTACGAGTAAAGTGACTTGCCGGTAACGAGACTGAACGAGGTATTGGGATACTGACGATCGAGTCTCGGGCATGTAACGTACCGATTGACAAAGGGAATAGTATACGGGGTTGCTTGAATCCTCGACATCGTGGTTCATCCGATGACATCATCGAGGAGCATGTGGGAGCCAACATGGGTATCCAGATCCCGCTGTTGGTTATTGATCGGAGAGCCGTTTCGGTCATGTCTGCGTGTCTCCCGAACCCGTAGGGTCTACACACTTCAGGTTCGGTGACGCTAGGGTTATTAGGAAGACTTGTATGTGATTACCGAATGTTGTTCGGAGTCCCGGATGAGATCCCGGACATCACGAGGAGTTCCAGAAGGGTCCGGAGGTAAAGATTTATATATGGGAAGTTGTCATGCGGACACCGGAAAGTTTCGGGGGCATATCGGTATTGTACCGGGGCCACCGGAAGGGTTCCGGGGGTCCACCGGGAGGGGCCACCCCTCTCGGAGGGCCTCATGGGCCGCATGGGGTAGGGAACCAGCCCCTGGAGGGCTGGGCACGCCCCCCTTGGGCCCATGCGCCTAGGGTTGGGGGGAACCCTAAGGGGGGCGCACCCCTTTGCTTTGGGGGCAAGCCCCCTCCCTGGCCGCCGCCCCCCCTCTAGATCTCATTTAGAGGGGGCCGGCCCCCTTCCCCCTTCCCCTATAAATAGAGGGGCGAGGGGAGGGCTGAACACCTGATCCAAGGCGCAGCCCCTCCCTCCCCAACACCTCTCCTCCTCCGTTGAGCGCTTGGCGAAGCCCTGTCGGAGTACTGCCTCTCCACCATCATCACGCCGTCGTGCTGCTGCTGGAGCCTTCTTCCTCAACCTCTCCTTCCCCCTTGCTGGATCAAGAAGGAGGAGACGTCGTCCGTACCGTACGTGTGTTGAACGCGGAGGTGCTGTCCGTTCAGCACTTGGTCATCGGTGATCTGAATCACGGCGAGTATGACTCCATCATCACCGTTCCCTTGAACGCTTCCGCACGCGATCTACAAGTGGTATGTAGATGCAATCTCTCTCCCATGACTCGTTGCTTAGATGAACTCATAGATGGATCTTGGTGAAACCGTAGGAAAATTTTTAATTTTCTGCAACGTTCCCCAACAGTGGCATCATGAGCTAGGTCTATGCGTAGTTCTCTATTGCACGAGTAGAACACAATTTTGTTGTGGGCGTAGATCTTGTCAACTTGCTTGCCGCTACTAGTCTTTTCTTGCTTCAGCGGTATTGTGGGATGAAGCGGCCCGGACCGACCTTACACGTACGCTTACGTGAGACAGGTTCCACCGACTGACATGCACTAGTTGCATAAGGTGGCTAGCGGGTGTCTGTCTCTCCTACTTTAGTTGGAGCGGATTAGATGAAAAGGGTCCTTATGAAGGGTAAATAGAAGTTGACAAAATCACGTTGTGGTTATTCGTAGGTAAGAAAACGTTCTTGCTAGAACCCAATTGCAGCCACGTAAAAGATGCAACAACAATTAGAGGACGTCTAACTTGTTTTTGCAGCAATTGTCATGTGATGTGATATGGCCAGAAGTTGTGATGAATGATGAATGATATATTGTGATGTATGAGATCATGTTCTTGTAATAGGAATCACGACTTGCATGTCGATGAGTATGACAACCGGCAGGAGCCATAGGAGTTGTCTTTATTTTTTGTATGACCTGCGTGTCATTGAAGAACGCCATGTAAATTACTTTACTTTATTGCTAACGCGTTAGCCATAGAAGTAGAAGTAGTCGTTGGCGTGACAACTTCATGAAGACACAATGATGGAGATCATGATGATGGAGATCATGGTGTCATGCCGGTGACGAAGATGATCATGGAGCCCCGAAGATGGAGATCGAAGGAGCTATATGATATTGGCCATATCATGTCACTACTATATAATTGCATGTGATGTTTATTATGTTTTATGCATCTTGTTTACTTAGAATGGCGGTAGTAAATAAGATGATCCCTTATAATAATTTCAAGAAAGTGTTCCCCCTAACTGTGCACCAGTTGCTAAAGTTCGTCGTTTCGAAGCACCACGTGATGATCGGGTGTGATAGATCCTTACGTTCACATACAACGGGTGTAAGACAGATTTACACATGCAGAACACTTAGGGTTAACTTGACGAGCCTAGCATGTATAGACATGGCCTCAGAACACAGAGACCGAAAGGTCGAACATGAGTCGTATGGAAGATACGATCAACATGGAGATGTTCACCGATGATGACTAGTCCGTCTCACGTGATGATCGGACACGGCCTAGTCGACTCGGATCGTGTAACACTTAGATGACTAGAGGGATGTCTAATCTGAGTGGGAGTTCATTAAATAATTTGATTAGATGAACTTAATTATCATGAACTTAGTCTAAAACTTTTGCAAAATATGTCTTGTAGATCAAATGGCCAACACTCATGTCAACATGAACTTCAACGCGTTCCTAGAGAAAACCAAGCTGAAAGATGATGGCAGCAACTATTCGGACTGGGTCCGGAACCTGAGGATCATCCTCATAGCAGCCAAGAAAGATTATGTCCTAGATGCACCGCTAGGTGAAGCACCCATCCCAGAGAACCAAGACGTTATGAACACTTGGCAATCACGTGCTGATGATTACTCCCTCGTTCAGTGCGGCATGCTTTACAGCTTAGAACCGGGGCTCCAAAAGCGTTTTGAGAAGCACGGAGCATATGAGATGTTCGAGGAGCTGAAAATGGTTTTCCAAGCTCATGCCCGGGTCGAGAGATATGAAGTCTCCGACAAGTTCTATAGTTGTAAGATGGAGGAAAACAGTTCTGTCAGTGAGCACATACTCAAAATGTCTGGGTTGCACAACCGCCTGTCCCAGTTGGAGATCAATCTCCCGGAAGAGGCGGTCATTGACAGAATCCTTCAGTCGCTCCCACCGAGCTACAAGAGCTTTGTGTTGAACTACAATATGCAGGGGATGGTGAAGACCATTCCTGAAGTATTCTCAATGCTGAAGTCAGCAGAGGTTGAAATCAAGAAAGAACATCAAGTGTTGATGGTCAATAAGACCACTAAGTTCAAGAAGGGCAAGGGTAAGAAGAACTTCAAGAAGGACGGCAAAGATGTTGCCGCGCCCGGTAAGCCAGTTGCCGGGAAGAAGTCAAAGAATGGACCCAAGCCTGAGACTGAGTGCTTTTATTGCAAGGGGAAGGGTCACTGGAAGCGGAACTGCCCCAAATACTTAGCGGACAAGAAGGCCGGCAACACTAAAGGTATATTTGATATACATGTAATTGATGTGTACCTTACCAGTACTCGTAGTAACTCCTGGGTATTTGATACCGGTGCCGTTGCTCACATTTGTAACTCACAGCAGGAGCTGCGGAATAAGCGGAGACTGGCGAAGGACGAGGTGACGATGCGCGTCGGGAATGGTTCCAAGGTCGATGTGATCGCCGTCGGCACGCTACCTCTACATTTACCTACGGGATTAGTTTTAAACCTCAATAATTGTTATTTAGTGCCAAGTTTGAGCATGAACATTGTATCTGGATCTCGTTTGATACGAGATGGCTACTCATTTAAATCCGAGAATAATGGTTGTTCTATTTATATGAGAGATATGTTTTATGGTCATGCCCCGATGGTCAATGGTTTATTCTTAATGAATCTCGAACGTAATGTTACACATATTCATAGTGTGAATACCAAAAGATGTAAAGTTGATAACGATAGTCCCACATACTTGTGGCACTGCCGCCTTGGTCACATTGGTGTCAAGCGCATGAAGAAGCTCCATGCTGATGGACTTTTAGAGTCTCTAGATTATGAATCATTTGACACATGCGAACCATGCCTCATGGGCAAAATGACCAAGACCCCGTTCTCCGGAACAATGGAGCGAGCAACCAACTTATTGGAAATCATACATACTGATGTGTGTGGTCCAATGAGCGTTGAGGCTCGCGGAGGATATCGTTATGTTCTCACTCTCACTGATGACTTGAGTAGATATGGGTATGTCTACTTGATGAAACACAAGTCTGAGACCTTTGAAAAGTTCAAGGAATTTCAGAATGAAGTAGAGAATCAACGTGACCGAAAGATAAAGTTCTTACGATCGGATCGTGGAGGAGAATATTTAAGTCACGAATTTGGTACACACTTAAGAAAATGTGGAATCGTTTCACAACTCACGCCGCCTGGAACACCTCAGCGTAACGGTGTGTCCGAACGTCGTAATCGCACTCTATTGGATATGGTGCGATCTATGATGTCTCTTACCGATTTACCGCTATCATTTTGGGGATACGCTCTAGAGACAGCTACATTCACTTTAAATAGGGCACCGTCTAAATCCGTTGAGACGACACCGTATGAATTATGGTTTGGGAAGAAACCTAAGCTGTCGTTTCTAAAAGTTTGGGGATGCGATGCTTATGTCAAGAAACTTCAACCTGAAAAGCTCGAACCCAAGTCGGAAAAATGCGTCTTCATAGGATACCCTAAGGAAACCATTGGGTATACCTTCTACTTAAGATCCGAGGGCAAGATCTTTGTTGCCAAGAACGGATCCTTTCTGGAAAAAGAGTTTCTCTCGAAAGGAGTAAGTGGGAGGAAAGTAGAACTCGATGAAGTACTACCTCTTGAACCGGAAAGTAGTGCAGCTCAGGAAAACGTTCCTGTGGTGCCTACACCGACTGGAGAGGAAATTAATGATGATGATCAAGGTACTTCTGATCAAGTTGCTACTGAACTTCGTAGGTCCACAAGGACACGTTCCACACCAGAGTGGTATGGCAACCCTGTCCTGGAAATCATGTTGTTAGACAACGGTGAACCTTCGAACTATGAAGAAGCGATGGCGGGCCCAGATTCCAACAAATGGCTAGAAGCCATGAAATCCGAGATAGAATCCATGTATGAAAACAAAGTATGGACTTTGACTGACTTGCCCGATGATCGGCGAGCGATAGAAAACAAATGGATCTTTAAGAAGAAGACGGACGCGGATGGTAATGTCACCATCTATAAAGCTCGACTTGTCGCTAAGGGTTATCGGCAAGTTCAAGGGATTGACTACGATGAGACTTTCTCTCCCGTAGCGAAGCTTAAGTCCGTCCGAATCATGTTAGCAATTGCCGCATACTATGATTATGAGATATGGCAGATGGACGTCAAAACGGCATTCCTTAACGGGCATCTTAAGGAAGAACTGTATATGATGCAGCCGGAGGGTTTTGTCGATCCTAAGAATGCTAACAAAGTATGCAAGCTCCAGCGATCCATTTATGGGCTGGTGCAAGCATCTCGGAGTTGGAACATTCGCTTTGATGAGATGATCAAAGCGTTTGGGTTTATGCAGACTTATGGAGAAGCCTGCGTTTACAAGAAAGTGAGTGGGAGCTCTGTAGCATTTCTCATATTATATGTAGATGACATACTTTTGATGGGAAATGATATAGAATTCTTGGACAGCATTAAGGCCTACTTGAATAAGTGTTTTTCAATGAAGGACCTTGGAGAAGCTGCTTACATATTAGGCATCAAGATCTATAGGGATAGATCGAGACGCCTCATAGGTCTTTCACAAAGCACATACCTTGATAAGATTTTGAAGAAGTTCAAAATGGATCAGTCCAAGAAAGGGTTCTTGCCTGTACTGCAAGGTGTGAGATTGAGCTCGGCTCAATGCCCGACCACGGCAAAAGATAAAGAAGAGATGAGCGTCATCCCCTATGCCTCAGCCATAGGATCTATTATGTATGCCATGCTGTGTACCAGACCTGATGTAAACCTTGCCGTAAGTTTGGTAGGAAGGTACCAAAGTAATCCCGGCAAGGAACACTGGACAGCGGTCAAGAATATCCTGAAGTACCTGAAAAGGACAAAGGACATGTTTCTCGTTTATGGAGGTGACGAAGAGCTCGTCGTAAAGGGTTACGTCGACGCTAGCTTCGACACAGATCTGGATGACTCTAAGTCACAAACCGGATACGTGTATATGTTGAATGGTGGAGCAGTAAGCTGGTGCAGCTGCAAGCAGAGCGTCGTGGCGGGATCTACATGTGAAGCGGAGTACATGGCAGCCTCGGAGGCAGCGCATGAAGCAATTTGGGTGAAGGAGTTCATCACCGACCTAGGAGTCATACCCAATGCGTCGGGGCCGATCAAACTCTTCTGTGACAACACTGGAGCTATTGCCCTTGCCAAGGAGCCCAGGTTTCACAAGAAGACCAGGCACATCAAGCGTCGCTTCAACTCCATCCGTGAAAATGTTCAAGATGGAGACATAGATATTTGCAAAGTACATACGGATCTGAATGTCGCAGATCCGTTGACTAAACCTCTCTCGCGAGCAAAACATGATCAACACCAGAACTCTATGGGTGTTCGATTCATCACAATGTAACTAGATTATTGACTCTAGTGCAAGTGGGAGACTGTTGGAAATATGCCCTAGAGGCAATAATAAAAGCATTATTATTATATTTCCTTGTTCATGATAATTGTCTTTTATTCATGCTATAATTGTATTATCCGGAAATCGTAATACACGTGTGAATACATAGACCACAATACGTCCCTAGTAAGCCTCTAGTTGACTAGCTCGTTGGTCAACAGATAGTCATGGTTTCCTGACTATGGACATTAGATGTCGTTGACAACGGGATCACATCATTAGGAGAATGATGTGATGGACAAGACCCAATCCTAAGCATAGCACAAGATCGTGTAGTTCGTTTTGCTAGAGCTTTTCCAATGTCAAGTATCTCTTCCTTAGACCATGAGATCGTGTAACTCCCGGATACCGTAGGAGTGCTTTGGGTGTACCAAACGTCACAACGTAACTGGGTGACTATAAAGGTGCACTACAGGTATCTCCGAAAGTGTCTGTTGGGTTGACACGGATCGAGACTGGGATTTGTCACTCCGTATGACGGAGAGGTATCTCTGGGCCCACTCGGTAATGCATCATCATAATGAGCTCAAAGTGACCAAGTGTTTGGTCACGGGATCATGCATTACGGTACGAGTAAAGTGACTTGCCGGTAACGAGACTGAACGAGGTATTGGGATACCGACGATCGAGTCTCGGGCATGTAACGTACCGATTGACAAAGGGAATAGTATACGGGGTTGATTGAATCCTCGACATCGTGGTTCATCCGATGACATCATCGAGGAGCATGTGGGAGCCAACATGGGTATCCAGATCCCGCTGTTGGTTATTGACCGGAGAGCCGTCTCGGTCATGTCTGCGTGTCTCCCGAACCCGTAGGGTCTACACACTTAAGGTTCGGTGACGCTAGGGTTATTAGGAAGACTTGTATGTGATTACCGAATGTTGTTCGGAGTCCCGGATGAGATCCCGGACGTCACGAGGAGTTCCGGAAGGGTCCGGAGGTAAAGATTTATATATGGGAAGTTGTCATGCGGACACCGGAAAGTTTCGGGGGGCATATCGGTATTGTACCGGGGCCACCGGAAGGGTTCCAGGGGTCCACCGGGAGGGGCCACCCCTCTCGGAGCGCCTCATGGGCCGCATGGGGCAGGGAACCAGCCCCTGGAGGGCTGGGCGCCCCCCCTTGGGCCCATGCGCCTAGGGTTGGGGGGGAACCCTAAAGGGGGCGCACCCCCTTTGCTTGGGGGGCAAGCCCCCTCCCTGGCCGCCGCCCCCCTCTAGATCTCATCTAGAGGGGGCCGGCCCCCTTCCCCCTTCCCCTATAAATAGAGGGGCGAGGGGAGGGCTGAACACCTGATCCAAGGCGCAGCCCCTCCCTCCCCAACACCTCTCCTCCTCCGTTGAGCGCTTGGCGAAGCCCTGTCGGAGTACTGCCTCTCCACCATCATCACGCCGTCGTGCTGCTGCTGGAGCCTTCTTCCTCAACCTCTCCTTCCCCCTTGCTGGATCAAGAAGGAGGAGACGTCGTCCGTACCGTACGTGTGTTGAACGCGGAGGTGCTGTCCGTTCAGCACTTGGTCATCGGTGATTTGAATCACGGCGAGTACGACTCCATCATCACCGTTCCCTTGAACGCTTCCGCATGCGATCTACAAGTGGTATGTAGATGCAATCTCTCTCCCATGACTCGTTGCTTAGATGAACTCATAGATGGATCTTGGTGAAACCGTAGGAAAATTTTTAATTTTCTGCAATGTTCCCCAACAGAAGGCGGTACGCCTCCAGCGTCTCGGCGTCGACGTCTCTCGGAATGGGCGCGGTCAGGTCTCGTAGAGCCGTGTCAAGTGGATCATGAGCTTCTTCACCGGAACACTCGCCGTGATCGAGGACGAGAACCTCTGTGACAGTGCTTCCGCCGCTCTCTGCGCAAGGGAGTGGCTCATTGTAGACCACCACGTTGGTGGGGAATGCATCGAGCGACGCGGTGTCGGAGTCGACCAGCATCGGGTCGG
The DNA here is from genome assembly GCF_018294505.1 of Triticum aestivum. NCBI lineage: Eukaryota > Viridiplantae > Streptophyta > Magnoliopsida > Poales > Poaceae > Triticum > Triticum aestivum. Next base: position 619,104,576 of record NC_057810.1, on the reverse strand, counting down.
TGGAGCCTATGGACTCCAGGTCCACGGTAGGCTCGCCGACGACGTGGAGTTGCTCGAGGAGACCTGCGAGGAGGCTCTCGGGGCCGCCCGTGCCTGCGTCCGATGCAGGCTCGTCGGAGAGGTGCACCTCGCCGACAAGTTCGGCGATGCAACTGGCCGCGCAGGCGATGTCAGCGCCATGCAGCGCATCGGTGCAGACTCCGTCCGGCGTGCCGGGCTGGCTGCGCTCTCCAGGGAGGAAAAGGGTTCCCATCTAGAGCAGGTCTCCGGACGATGGTGCACCTCGCCCCACGGTGGGCACCAAATGTCGGGGGTTGGGTGCGACATATGCCAAAGGATGGCTTATCATGGTGGGAGTGAGTAGAACGTCGCCGGTGCCTGGAAACGGGATGAGGCGAAGGCATGCACGCCGGCGAATCTTACCCATCTTTAGGGCTCTCCGTGGAGATAACACCCCTACTGCTGCTCTGTGGGGTCTCCGCATGATCACTTATGGCAAAGTGAGTACAAGGTTGCTCCTTGAGCTGTTTCCTGGAGGTTGGAGAGGGTAGGGCTAGCTCCCTCCTTCCTATATGATTTGGTCTAGTGCTAAAAGAGAGATCCCCCTTGCATGGGTGCCCCAGGGGGCTTATATAGGCCCGCCCCCCAGGGATACAATGGTAATCCGGCTGGATGCGGATCCCAGCCGTCTGTCTCTCAGGCCGCCATCTTCTCCGCCGACTGCTGGGGCTCGCCGAATGGCGGGCCCCGCCGACAGGCTTGGTACTATAGCCGTGCTTCTAATGACGCTGGCTTGGTCATGGGGTTGTGGCAACAGTGCCGCCGCCTGACGGACAATCACTATTTCCATTCCCCGTCTCGTCTGGTTAATGGCGCGTGGGGCCCGTGGGAGGGGTTGGCCGACTTCCGGGGGCCGACTCCCAATGGGCCCGTCTTGTGGCGCTCTTGCCGTTTTCTATACCCCCGTTGACGGGCGTGACCCGCCTCTCTGGGCCGTACAGGTAGGCCGTCGTGGGCACAGTGCGCTGCCCATGGGGGCTGAGGTCAGGGCAGGCATGGCAACAGTGCCGCGCCGGATGGAGATCTCCAGTGGTACGGCGCACTGTAGCCATGCCAGCCCTTCGTAAGCGGGGCAGGGACGGCCACGCGGTGACCGTACCCCGTCCCGTCCATCGTGGCGAAGGCAGGAGGTGGTTGGAGTCGCGGGCCGACTCCCCATAGCCGGCTTCTCTGGAAGTCGTCAGTTAAGAGTCGGCTCCTCTCGAAGTCGTCCCTGGGACTCGGCCGTGAGGGGCAGTCGGCGGCCTTGCCGCCGACTGCCAGAAGGCGGCTCTTTATCGCGGAGTCTTGAGGGGCGCGGCTCGCCCCGATGTCTTGAAAGGTTCAGGGGCTCGGGTTAGCCTACCCGTGGCCCATTACTCCGACACAAATATTGGAAACCTATTCTACACAACCCCAAAAATCCTGAAACTCCATGAAACTTACTTTTGGAATTAATAAGAACTATTGAGCGAAGAAAACACCATAGGGGGCCCACACCCTGGCCAGGAGGGTGGGGGCGCGCCCACCCCTACTAGGCGCGCCCCCTGTCTCCTGGGCCCCCTAGTGGCCCTCCGGTGCCCATCTTCTGCAATATGAAGGCTTTTACCCTGGAAAAGATCAGAGGTAAGCTTACGGGACGAAACTCCGCCGCCACGAGGCGGAACCTTAGCGGAACCAATCTAGAGCTCCGACAGAGCTGTTCTGCCGGGGAAACTTCCCTCCGGGAGGGGGAAATCATCACCATCGTCATCACCAACGATCCTCTCGTCGGGAGGGGGTCAATCTCCATCAACATCTTCACCAGCACCATCTCCTCTCAAAACCCTAGTTCATATCTTGTATCCAATCTTGTATCAAAACCACAAATTGGTACCTGTGGGTTGCTAGTAGTGTTGATTACTCCTTGTAGTTGATGCTAATTGGTTTACTTGGTGGAAGATCATATGTTCAGATCCTTAATGCATATTATTACTCCTCTGATTATGAACATCAATATGCTTTGTGAGTAGTTACGTTTGTTCCTGAGGACATGGGTGAAGTCTTGCTATTTGTAGTCATGTGAATTTGGTATCCGTTTGATATTTTGATGAGATGTATGTTGTCTTTCCTCTAGTGGTGTTCTGTGAACGTCGACTACATGAGACTTCACCATTATTTGGGCCTAGAGGAAGGCATTGGGAAGTAATAAGTAGATGATGGGTTGCTATAGTGACAGAAGCTTAAACCCTAGTTTATGCGTTGCTTCATAAGGGGCTGATTTGGATCCATATGTTTAATGCTGTGGTTAGGTTTACCTTAATACTTCTTTTGTAGTTGCGGATGCTTGCAATAGGGGTTAATCATAAGTGGGATGCTTGTCCAAGTAAGGGCAGTACCCAAGTACCGGTCCACCCACATATCAAATTATCAAAGTACCGAACGCGAATCATATGAGCGTTATGAAAACTAGCTTGACGATAATTCCCATGTGTCCTCGGGAGCTCTTTTCTCATTATAAGAAATTGTCCAGGCTTGTCCTTTGCTACAAAAAGGATTGGGCCACCTTGCTGCACTTTATTTACTTTCATTGCTTGTTACGCGTTACAATTTATCTTATCACAAAACTATCTGTTACCTACAATTTCAGTGCTTGCAGAGAAAACCTTACCGAAAACCGCTTGTCATTTCCTTCTGCTCCTCGTTGGGTTTGACACTCTTACTTATCGAAAGGACTACGATAGATCCCCTATACTTGTGGGTCATCAGTGATCTATCGGGTCCACATGTTATTGACTCAAAGGCAGGTGTAGTAAGGCGCTGAAGCTCAGTTCCGATGGCCCTGAGAGGGAAATGTAACTCCTGCGCCAGGCCTTGTGGTGCTACCACTGCATGAACTCGTGCCAAACTTGAGATTTGTTTCTTTACTATACATGCACGCAACGATTTAATGGACATTATAATCTCAACATATGATGGGGAGCTCAAAATTTGAATTTGAAACTTATAAAACGAAAAGATTCAAAACAAATAAACTCGGAGAGAGGGAGTATATTGTAGGATGTGTCCCATACGAAGTAAGTCCCCTGGTTTGTCACCGCGAAGATGCAGTTAGAAAGGAGCACAGCGTCTTCATACTCGTACGGCAACAAATCGGCCACAGACAGCATGGTCCGCCTTTGACCGCCATGTGCAAGGTTCGTGCTATCTTATTCCATCGTACCAATTCATGCGGGGGCCCGTTGCATGGCTGATCCCAATGTTGTACAAAGGTTCTACGGGAATGGTGTCACCGTTCTAAATGTTGTGCAAATTGATGTTGGTACCCTCCCGTACATATGCAAGCCAATCTCCACTCGCACAGAGCCTAACCTATGAAACAGTGGGCAGAGGGAGAATTAGGAAATGAACATGGAAGTAGTCTTTAGAATGCATTTACTACATGATCAAACTCATCTTACCTGCTCATCGGAGGAAATCTGAGTGCCCCTCAACGTCGGCATCTCAAGGGGCGTCAACTTGCAACTACGGCCACGCCGCGCTAGAGAGAGCCCCAAGGAAACATCCTCGTGCGTTCCACGAAACATCAAGATGCATTTGTATGAGTAGTTTATCTTGTGAGAGAAAAGGATGAACGAGGGAAGGCCTCTAGAGATAGAGATAGACACTACTACTACCAATGTGCTAGCCGGTGCGTTGCAATGGATCCAAAGTAGTAGAATAATACTTGTTCAGGTGCTTGAAATATAAACACTCTAGTTTTGATATACATGTGTCAACAGACATGACAGCTTGTCCATGGAAGTTGAACCACGATGACCATCACGTTTCTTGTTTCTACCACTGCCACACCCACACACGATTCCCACGACACCGCTCCAACCCACGGCACAACGTCCCCCGACGTGGACATGGATCCTCTGACATGGCTATCACTGCCTTGCCCTGCCTTTCCTTCGCTGACAGGTGGGACCCACGCTTGGGGGTCCCACATGTCAGTGACAGAATGGTAGGATTGTTCGCATTAGGGGATCCTCATACCCCCGACGTGCGCCTCACCCCTCTCGGCCCCACCGCTCCTCTGCCTTTGTGTGCATGACATGTGGGCTAGCTGAACTGCAGCGACCATCAACTTTCTACCATAGACACACCCGATTGGACATGGTTTTCCTACTCCGCTGCTGTGCTCCGATCCATACTCCCGCACCATCGAATTTTCATCCAGCGGCTGTGACACATTTCGTCCCGGGCATCAATCCTCAGCTGGAGTACTTTTGTACTACAGGTAGTACCCACCGGTGTGGCCATCTACGCCTCGTAACGCCCCGACGCCCAGCTATGGCACCCTCGCCACGACCACGCCACCACCGGCCGGTTCATCTCGAACGAGTGAGTCACGAACCACGCCACCACCATGAGAATGACATGTGGGCCAGCCGCATTTAAGGTCCGCATGTCATTGACTCATAGGCCGGGCACTAAGCCACTGAAGTTTGGTCCCGTGGGCCCCAAGGGGGAAATGTAACTCCTGTGGCAGGCCTTGTGGTGCTCCCGCAGTACGAGCTCATGCTAAAACCGGAATTTGTTTCTTACTACTACCAATTAGTACTAGTAAGGTAAACGTGCATTGCACGCATGAGATTCTGGTGGTTTGTGCATTATGCTTCTACATGTGGAGTTTTCTAGATTCTACATGTGGCAAAATTTGGTGGAATGTAGATCATATCCAATGGCAAGTAGTGCTCGGATTTGCCATCTTTGTACCATCGGATTGGCTTCATCCAATGACTAACTTTCAAAGTTATTCACAAACTATATAGGGGTATAGATATAGATGTTTGGTTTGCAGCCTAAGGTTGCCACGCCTAAGCTTAGGCGTGCCACAATATCTCAGGCATGTGTTTGGTTCATTGCTACACTTGTGGCTTGCCACACTTTTCTAGCTACATGGTCCACATGTCATAGACTCAACTTCTTGCCAAATCTTGCCACACTTGTGGTGCCCATTTTGTTAGCCACATTTTTGTGGCAGACACAGGGGTTGTTTGGTTTTAGGCCTAGTAATGCCACACTTTATCATACAATGTTGCCAAACTTGCCTAAGGTTAGGGGTTGTTTGGTTAGTAGGGCTGTTTGAATTGTGACTATCTTTGCCATATATTGCCACATGATTTTTGCCACACTTGCCTTAATTGAGTTGCTTTGTTAGCCACACTTTGGCTTGCCTAAGGGAATCTTGCCACACTTTTTGGGCCTGTTTGGTTTGTGACTAACTTTGCCAAAGATTGCCACACCTAAAGTTAGGCAAGTTTGACCAACTTAGGTGAGTGTTTGGTTCAAGCCACATCTTAGGCAAGCCACACTTGGGCCCCACATGGCATACACATAAAAAATGTGGCAAGATTCCCTTAGGCTTGCCAACTTGTGGCTCTCATTTTGATGAACTAACCGCAGACAAGCTTGACAAAAATGTGTGGCAAAGTGTGGCAATGCTAGGCCTAGAACCAAACATCCCCTTTGTGTCTATGACATGTGGGGCTCACTACTCATAAAAAAAATCTTTGCCTTAGGTGTTGCTAGAACCAAACACCTACCTAACTTGGTCAAACTTGCCTAAGGTTAGGTGTGGAAAAGTGTGGCAAGGTGTGGCTAGGAACCAAACAGCCGCTAAGATTGCCAAAGATTGCCACATGTAAGGTTAGGCAAGTTTGACTAACTTAGGTGAGTGTTTGGTTCAAGCCACATCTTAGGCAGGCCACACTAAGGCCCCACATGACATACACACAAAAAATGTGGCAAGATTCCCTTAGGCTTGCTAACTTGTGGCTCTCATTTTGAAGAACTAATAATTTTGCCTAAGCTTAGTGGTGGCAAAGTTAGTCATGAATTAAGTTCAACCATGGATTCTTCTAGATTATACATGTGGAATAATCTAGTGGATGATATCCAACGGCCAATAGTGCTTGGATTTGCCATCTTTGTACCGTCGGATTGGCTTCATCCAATGACCAACTTTCAAAGTTTTTCACACACTATATATGGGGTATAGATATAGATGTGCCGGTCCGTTGCAATGGATCCAAAGTGTATCTATTTAGTAGAGTGCACTCTAAACACACTATCTATTTATTTTTCTCTAACCTTTCGTACCCATGCAACCAAGCCACATAAGCTTCATGGGTTCCCCCCACATCATATTATTCATACTACATTGACTGAAAAAAAGATAAATCACCCAAAACAAGATCTTCCCTTTTTTGTTCCTACGATGTTGTGCCATGCATGTACCTACTACTCCGTAGTTGTATAGTGGTAGTACTCCCTCCGTTCTTATTTACTCCACATATTAGCTTTGGTCAAAGTCAACCTTTGTAAACTCTAACAAAGTTTTTAGAAAAAAATATTAACACATACAAGAACAAATCAATCACATTAGATTCATTGTTAAATACACTTTCACGTCGTATAAATTTGCTATTGTAAATGTTCATACTTTTTTCCATAAAGTTGGTTAAAGTTTATGAAGTTTGACTTCAGTCAAACCTAATATGCAGAGTAAATAAAAACGGAGGGAGTACTAGTTGTATAGTACAAACTTGGTACTAGTAGGAGTAGTACTAGTACGGAATGCTCCTACTTTATCAACAAGCCCCATCTGACACCAAATTTCTTGGCTTCTGATCTTCCCCTTGTTTCTGTTTTCCAACCCGGTGGCGGGCGGGGTGCGGTTTGCCAATAGTCGGTTTGCTCAACGGCGGTCCCACATGAAAGTGAAAATGCTAGGCAACACGCCTTCCCTAAGCTATGTGTCGTGCCGGACGGGCCATGGAGTACTCCCGATTCCCGGGCATGTGGGGGTGCGACGTGGACGCGGTAGACCTTTTCCTTTTACTAGCAATGTGCCCGTGCGTTGCGATGGATCCAAAGTAGTAGAATAATAGTACTTGTTCACAAACTTGAAAGAAATCACTCTTGTTTTGATATACTCCTAATATATTACTCCCTCCGTTCCTAAATATTTGTATTTTTAGAGATTTCAAATGGACTATCACACATGGATTATATAGACATATTTTGAAGTGTAGATTCACTCATTTTGCTCCGTATGTAGTCACTTATTGAAATCTCTAGAAAGACAAATATTTAGGAACGGAGGGTGTGCTTTTCACTCAAAATATATTTCTCAGGCTGTTTTGATGAGGTGAGGGAGGGATGTGGCTGCCTTCAAGATAATAAGGGTTTTTTTGCAAATTGGAACAGAGAAGTGGGCTATTGTTGCAAAAATGCCACAACCTACCTCACAACCGTTAGATGCAGATCTAATGGTCAGAAACGACGGATGGCAGACACACCACCATCACCAACTGAGTCTTTTATAGGAGTAGGAGTAGAGAAACATGGATAAATTGTAACATTTGGTTCCGCTCCTTGGCACGATCGATAGACAGAAATAATGATTGGAAACGCTAGGGAGGGGCTATTTCCGCCAGATAAGCAGGGTAAGTAGTAGCTAGGTTGGCGCATCATCGGTTTGGTCTCATGCGGTCCGACATGTTCTAGTGTTTCTAGCAAGATACCCGTGCATTGCACGAAGTTGATGGAAAAGGTAAGCACAACTTATAAATTGACGGATGGAGTACTAGTTAGAGTGATGCATATAATTAAGCAAAGGGATCACACATGTCGGTATCGACTGGAACGAGAATGCAAAAACACAATAAGAATTAAGGCCACGATGATGCGATCGCAGTGGTGGTTACAGAAGGCAAGAAGAAAGATGCATCCATCAATGTATGACCTCCTCCTCCTCAACTTAGTGCTTCGGGCCACCGACCGGCGGCTAAGGAGCGGCGGCTTTTGTGGCGAGGTCCAGGTGCTTCTCAGAAATGGCATCCAAGGCTTCCAGCCGGTTGAGGAAGGCCAACGTCGTAGCGTCCTCACTGGCCTTGTAGATACCTATGTACACGATTTGCTTGTACACGTGGATGTGTAGGTCGATGAATTCTTGCAGGGCGAGGTTCCTCGCGGCGAGCGCAACCTCTAGGTGGACATTCTTCGTGGCGTCGGCGGGCAGTTGCAGGGCCACCAGTGCTTGAAAGAGGTTCTGGCCATGGAGGCCGATTAGGGTGGCAGGAATGAGGAGCCCGGGCGCGCGGGATGGAGGAGTACGGCGATGTCATCCGCGAGCTTCTTGAGGACGGTGAACTTGTTGCTGGTGGCAACAATCATCTGGTCCAACTGAGAGTCATAGTTGGCCTCGACGGCGGCCATCCACCAGCGGGTCTCCAACACCGTCTGGAGATGATCCTCGGCTCCATGCCGCAGGCCGGCGTCGTGGACCATCTGGCACAACCGCTGTCCGCTCGCGCTTATCATCGCCATGGGTCTAGAGTGAGCTCTTTTGCGCTTAGTGTAGGTGCGTAGGCAAATGCTTAGGTGCGTACGATGTGGTAGATGCATTGGAATGGAGGGGCGCCTTTATATGAGGGCAAACCGCGTTGCATTCACATCATGCAACCTCTTTTCCCGGACCTCCTCCCATTACTTCCCTCATGCATTAATTGAAGGAGGATGCATTGGCCATTCAACATTTTAGGAACCGCTACTCCCTCCCTCGTCTGCATTAAAGCCGTATCAGGAATTGCGCCGCCCGCTATCAAATCGAATACTCCCTCCGTCTAGGTGAGTAAGTCATCTTACGAAAACCAAATAGTAAACACATAGGCGCAGTGTATTAACTCTCACGTTGTTTCTTATTTTTTGACATAAATAGAGGAATCAACCAATAAGAGATGTGGGGCTTGTATGCTTTTAATGACTTGAGACTATCAAATATGACATGCAGTGGTTAGTCTGTTGCACGCAATGATATTAATAATGCTTAGTATCATATATTAGTATCATGTAGTACTTTATTTATTGCCATGTATGACACATAGTAGCATAGCATTTATTATGATATGGTATCAAGATATGATACTCAACTCTCTCTTTCTTCATTTAATTCTATGACACCTCATCAAAATTGCCTAGTTGGCATGCATGATACTAGCTATGATACTACCATTACAACAAGCCTTAGCAAATAAACATTAAGTTATCTCGTTTTCCTCTTCACCTTGGTCACCTAGACGGAGGGAGTATATTGTACTATTTAGAAGTCGAGGGCGGGGCTTTTCCTGCGCGGTAGGCAGGGCAGTTCCGTCTAGTCAGTTCGACAGAGACGCGAGAAGATGAGGGAGTAGGCTGCTGCAAACGTAGGGTTGTGTGATTTGATAGCGAGTTACTGCTGGATAGGTGGGGCCTTGTGATTTGACTTGCCATTATCATTTTAACTTCGACGCTATGATCGGCATGAGTCTCCCGATTCCTGACCACCTCCATACATGTGCCTCTCCCAATGCTCCACCATGTAGTAGAGGCTGGCTCTTGCATGAGAGCCAACTTCTCCACTTTTTCCTTGCCTCTTTCCTCCACATATGCAAAATTGCCATGTAAAGCGGGCTTATAACCCACTATTGTAGTACATACTTGCTCCTACAGGTGCTAAGCTTGCCACATAGGCATATACTGATGAGGCAAGTTAGTTAAGAAGAGAGAGACTAGTTTGGTGACCCAAGGAATAAATGGTGCTAAGCGCGTGTACCTAGGTGAAAAGAGAATTTTGAGTCTATAGCTAATTAAATGAAGAAAACTTAGCAACAAAAAACTAATAAGCACCTATGCATTGGGGACTTTATTGCTAAGTAATTTAATGCCCTTAGCACCTCATCTAAGAACCATTTCATTGGAAGAGGTCACTCCTTGGCACATGCAATAAATACGAGTACGAAGAAAGAGATAGAGAGAAGTAAAAAAATACACTTATAGCCAACCTTATAGCTAACCTTGTTGTAGTATAAGTGATGACTATGTATGACATGCCAACATCAGATAGCCTAACGCACTGTGTTAAATCTCCAAGGGCGCGACCGCGCGAGCGACGTGACGGACGTGGTATGCGCGACCATGATACGGGCTGCTGGTAGCCCTTGGATCTGAGATCGAACGGTCACATGCTAAGTTGCTGAAAATTTACAGAATAACCCTCCACGATAGGATATTCACCCATAGGTCTAGAATCACGCCATGCAACCGTTCGATCTCAGATCCAAGGGCTCTCGGAAGCCCGTATCATGGGAGAATGGAAAGCCACTACCCTGCCGTTCGCACGCTGGCAGTTCGCTCCTACTCGTCCCTGCACGTCCTTTAATATTACGGCGGTTCGCTCCTAGTTGTCCCGTCCTTTCACATTTCGGCAGTTCCACCAATCCTAACCCTCCTCCCAAATCCATGGCGTCCCAAATCTCCATGATCGGTGGTGAGTACAAGGTTAGAACCATCACCGGCCATGAGTTTGATGTCATCTACACCCGTTCTTTCGCGATGGTGAAAGGATGCCTTGCTCGCTTCAAGGGCATGTTCGAAAACTCAGATGATGAGTGGGTCGCTGGGCTAGATGTTGAGTACATGTAACATCCCAAATTTTCAATTTGGAATGTTATACATTAGATCATCATTGCATATCATATTTTATTGCATTCTGGCTTGATCCTTGAAATTCTACGCAACTCAAGGACCCACGGAGAGAGTTGGGGATTTCGTTATTTTCACATTCGAGTTTTCTCAAATTCTGAAAAGAGGATCGTTTGATTTTATTTATTTTTCGCTTCGAATATTTCCAATATGAAAATAAAAGAAAGGGGATAAAATGATTTCCCCAAAATAAAGAAATATTGGAGGTTAAATATTAAAATCAAATAAGAATTTTATTCGGAGTTTTATCGCTATTTTATTTGAATTAGGAAAATGCGTTCTTCAAAATTGCATTAGAGGCCCAAATAAATGTTCACGTTGTCTGCTATATTTTTAGAGGACGGGGAAAATTTATTTCAGGATTTTTGGAGTCCGTTTAGTATTTCTTTTCTTTGTTTTTCTGTGCACGGAATTATTTAAAAAAAAGGGAAACCGCCTTACCGGGCTGTGTCCGCCTGGGACGCCGACCCCGCCAGCTCGCCCCGCCGCCCGAACCCTAACCCTAGCCGCACCGCAAACGCCGCCGCCGCCTCCACGACTCGCCTGCCGCCGCCGCCGGCCGCCGACCCCGCCGCCCGTCGCCGCCGACCCCGCCGCCCGTCGCCGCCGACCCCGCCGCCCGTCGCCGCCGACCCCGCCGCCCGTCGCCGCCGACCCCGCCCGCCGCCGCAGGACGCTGCCCTCGCCGAAGTTGCCCATCGCCGCCGCCGCTGTCACGCTAGCCGAGGTAGCCATCGGTTTTATTTTAAAAATAGTTCAGTTTTATTCGAAAACCTAGATGCGTTTTTATTAGATCGACTTTATTTTATCGGTTTAACTAAATAGCGGACGTTCGTCCGAACGTTCGTTTTAATGAACTTTGTTCACCCGTTAGCCGCAGACAGCGAACGTTCGATCGTTAGCCTGTTCGTCAGTTTTCTTTTTCCAGGGTTTTTCTGCGATTATTTTCGATCGTGATTTTTGCCCTGATTTTCGTTTTAGTTTATTTTTTCGCTCGTTTATCGGAATTAGGCGATTCAAGCGCCTAGATCTTCGTCTCGAAGCCCTCTTTCTGTTAACTAACTTGAACAAGATTTTGGTACTGTAAAGTTTTACTTTAGTCCAGATTAGTAAACGAATCTTTTTTTTCGCAGTTGAGTTTCGTTGCTTCGTTTGATTTGATTCTTTTTGCAAACCAGAGTTCTTAAGTTGAACTTTCTGGTTAGATTCTCTTATTTGAGTTTTACCCGTGCTTCTAGTTGAGTGCTTATTGTATGCTTTGTTTGTTTGCGATAGAGTACCCGGAGTGCGAAGTGTGCTACTACGACTCTCTAGGTTTCACGGAACATTAGCAAGGCAAGTAACACATTGATCATACCTCTTTACTACCCAATTTTATTGCATTAGATCAATCCTCAAACAATTGCATGGTTAGGATCTGATTAACATGTGGGTTTTGGGAAGTAGATGATGAGGTAGAACCTATTACCCTGTTTACTATCAAACATTGGGAGTTACTTCTACGTTATGCTTATATTGCTATGCTATGCTTGTAGGCTTGGTTTGGTTCGAGTGATTCATGACAGATGCGAGAGTTATATTAATGGTTAACTTAAGGTGGCTACTTTAAATACACATCTGGGTGGATTGCTTGAGGCACCCTGGAGTACCCAGTGGTTGTCAGGGCACCTGGAGAAACCAGTGTTGTCCTAGGATATCCCGAAGTACCCGTGTGATCATCCTACGGTCTGCCACCCAGGCTCAAAGGGATCATAAGATTATTCATGCTAGAAACTTCCGTGTGCAGCCACAAGCTATTATGGGCTCTAGCATAGTTGAGTAAGTTGCAAGACCTCTTTTAGTAGTGGGCTAGCAGATGTAGGGGAAAGTAGGTGTAACTATCCACCCAGAGTAAAGAGTTATTTTTTCAGAAAGACTGTGTCTCGTTTCTCCGACCATGGATGTATTCGAGTCTTGTGGGGAAAAGTGCGCAAACCTCTGCAGAATGTACAAACTAATCATGGTTAGCCATGTCCCCGGTTATGGATGTTTTGAGTATCTAGTTCTTGGATTATCAAGTTGATCTCATCACTCTTAATATAATTTGATTGGCTTTAATGATGATGCTTAATTGGGATTGTGTTGGAGGAACCTTCTCAATGTTTAACAACCACCATGATAGTTAAATAAAATTTATTCCTTTGTTGTAGGGAAAAGTTGGCTTTATGCAAAACTGTAACCGTAGAGCCTTCCACCAGCCATATATGCATGTAGTGGTAGCATTTATTTTGTTCATTCCTCTATGTGTTACATTGCCAGCATATTCCATGTGCTGACCCGTTTCGGGCTGCAACGTTCATGTTGCAGACTTTTCAAACGACGAGTAAGGTGCCATAGGTCATTGTCTTTCACTTAGTGATGCCGTTGGAGTTGATGGACTCACTTTATCTTCCAAGCCTTCCGCTGTTATCGATTTTAGATGGCCTTAAGCCATATATTGTAATAAGTTCTCTTTTGAGACATTCGATGTAATAAGTGTGTGATTGCTACTCTGTTATAAATCCTCAAGTACTGTGCGTGTCGGCATTACCGATCCAGGGATGACACTGATGCACAGAGACTAGACTGTTTGTGGTCTGGTCACTACAAGATGGTATCAGAGCACACGCTAACTGTATGACACGACCACTAAGCTAAATCCCTAGATCACTACTCTCTTCTCATTTCTGACTCCTCTCCCTTTTCTACTCTATAGGATGGCGGATGCAAGGAACAAGTTCACGCAACCGGATGAAGATACACCTTTTGGACGACACTTGAAGGAAGTCACTAGATACCTGAACATCGGAATACCAAGCTTCACCGAGACCTACATCGCCACTTTACCAGAAGAGGAGCATTGGATGATTCGAGTTCAAGTTCCAGGAAGGACGTTCATGCCAGTCACTAAGCCCATAGAGTTTTCCTTTGATGCACCCACCTGGAGTCTAGGAAAGAGCATGGCAGACCACATCACTATGGGACGCATTGGAGAAGTGTACCACAAGGATCTCAAGGATACTATCTACCAGATATGTGGGTGTCGGCGTTCTGGGAATGGGGGTCCCCAGACTTGCCTGCCTGCGGCCTGCGGCGTGGCTCAAGGGGAGGCCCAATACGGTCCGTCTTCATCAACCCAAGCTCAAGACCCCCGCGAGGGGCCAAGCCTCACGGGGCGGACGATGCAAGGCTTCCTCAGGGGCGGCCTCACCAGGCTGGCTCGCGAGGAGGCGGAGAGATCAAGGCAGGGGTACCTCGCGAGGTACACATGACGCAAGCCGTGACGATCGAGACCAGGCAGGCGCCAGGCGGGTGCCAGCCTGCGCAGTGTCCTTGCTTCCTCTTTGGTGCAAAGGGGGCAAGCGCATGCGCGGAGTACCGAGGCATCAAGCAAAGGTTACCATTTCAGTGCAACGAGACCAAGACCAGCAGAGCGGCAGGATGGAGGTCACCCTGGAGCCTAAGACAGCGTCATCGCCAGTGCCTTTGGCTGTCGAAGACCAACTTTAGTCAGGATAACTTGTACTAGTTGTTCCCCTTCAAAATGGCCGTTGTTGGCTCCCTTCCCACTCAATATTTGGGAAGAGGACCAGGGCCTTTATAAATAGAGATAGTCACCACAGTAGGAGGGAGACCTCATCTGATCGAGAGACGATCAAATCCACCCAAGTAGAACACCACCCCAGCTCAAGAACACCTCTCACGAGGTTGTTCTTCCTTTGTACTCTTCATCATCATCCCCTGAGGCAATCCACCACACCACAAACTAGAGTAGGGTATTACACCACAACGGTGGCCCGAACTAGTATAAACCCTGTGTCCCTTGTGTTGTTCATCGAGTAGCTTAGATTCACAACGAGGCGTTGGGACGTGGATCGGTAGGGGGAAGATCTTCGCGCGCACCCCAGAGTTCGAACCTTAAGGGTCTTGCCGGAATCCGATATCCGACATTTGGCACGCCAGGTAGGGGTGCGCCGGAGCTCTCTCTTCCGTCGACCGGCTCTCCATCAACACCGCGCTTTGCTCTCATGGCCGACAGCGCACCGCCCGCTCTAGCGACCGACGCCAACACTGGGGCCAGGGGGCTCCGAGCCTTGGCCCCCGCCTTGCGACAGGTGCAATGTCTGCACAAGTTCAAGCCAGAGATGCCGCCATGCTACGATGGCGCGATGGAGCTGCTAGCTTTCCTGCTGGCATATGAGGAGGCCGTCTTCAAGGCCGGGGGCGATGACAGGGTCATGGCTAACTGGTTTCCCATGGCCCTCATCAGTGTTCCGCGCATGTGGCTGCTCCACCTACCAACAACTTCTGTGGCCTCTTGGGAGGAGCTACGCGACCTCGTCCTCGCCCTACGCTGCGCCGGCACCCCCGGTCATCGTAGCTCTCCTGGGCGGCTCGCAGGCGCCACCCTCGGGCCGCCACGTCAAGCTATTCGTCCGCCAGATCAGCGCCGCCCTTACGCAGCACGAGGCTCCTCCGGGTTGGGCAGCACCCAAGGCCGACCTGACCTTCAGCTCTGACGATCACCCCGTCTACACTGCCTGGTCGGGTGCGCTCCCGATGCTTTGCACGCCCACCATCTGCCAGGTGGCCATCACCAGGACCCTCATCGATGATGGTGCCAGCCTCAACGTGCTTTCGGTGGAGGCCTTCAGCCTCCTCCACGTGCCGCTGGAACGACTCGGGCCCAGCAAGCCCTTCTCGGGCGTCGGAGGCAGTTCAACCGGCTCCCTAGGGCAGATCCGCCTTCTGGTGACCTTTGGCACCCACGACAACTTCCGCACGGAGTTGGTCAACTTTGACATCGCCCGCATCGGCCTCCCGTACAATGCCATCTTCGGCTACCCTGCCTTGGCCCAGTTCATGGCAGCGACTCACCCGGCCTACAACCTCATGAAGATGCCCGAGAGCAGCGGCGTCCTCACCGTAGCTGGAGATACAAAAGATGCTCTGCAGGCGCTCAAGTTCGCGTTCAAGACAACCGTAGTGGCGCAGCCCACCAGCGCTGACACCCCCAAGGCCAAGGGGGCTGCGCCAACCAAGAAGAAGCAGTTGTTCACCCAGGACAAGGTGGAGACTAAGCAGGTACCAGCTGATGAGGACGGATCCTCCGGCGCCACCTTCACCATAGGTGCCAATCTCGACCCTGACCAGGAGGAGGCTCTAGTTAAATTCCTGCGCACGAACAAGGAGGTGTTCGCGTGGGAACCCAAGCAGCTAGCAGGGGTCCCAAGGCAAGTGATCGAGCATCACCTGAATGTGTGCCCCAATGTGTGCCCCGTGAAGCAGAAAGCAAGGCGGTAGTCCACTGAGAAGCAGGCCTTCATCATCCAAGAAACCCGCAAGCTGGAAGCTGCAGGTGTCATTCGCGAGGTCCGCTACCCTGAATGAATGGCAAACCCTGTTGTTGTGCCGAAGAAGGGAGGAAAGGAGTGCATGTGCATCGACTTCACCAACCTCAACAAGGCCTGCCCTCAGGATTCGTTCCCGCTCCCCCGTATCGACCAAATCGTCGACTCCACCGCTGAGTGCGATCTATTGTGCTTCCTGGATGACTTCTCGGGCTACCACCAAATCAAGATGGTGATAGAAGACGGGGATAAGACGGACTTCCTGACCCCATGAGGAGTGTACTGCTACACATGCATGCCATTTGGGTTGCGCAACGCGGGGGCAACCTTTCAGTGACTGATGCATATGGCCTTGGGCCAGCAGCTCGGGAGAAATGCTGAGGCCTTTGTCAACGACATTGTGGTGAAGTCTCATGAGGCTAAGACCCTGATACAGGACCTGGAAGAAACCTTCCCCAAGCCTTCGTGAAATGGACCTGCGGCTCAACCCGGAGAAGTGCGTATTTGGTGTTCCCTCTGGCAAGCTTCTGGGCTTCCTAGTGTCACATATGGGGATCGAGGCCAACCCAGAGAAGGTCAAGGCAATGGAAGACATGAGTCCACCACAAACCCTCAGGGAAATGCAGAAGCTCGCCGGACGTGTAACTGCGTTAGGGCGCTTCATCTCCAAGCTGGCGGAGCGTGCCCTACCCTTCTTCAAGCTAATGAAGAAGAAGGGCCCATTCGAGTGGACACCAGAGGCCGACGAAGTGTTTCAAGATCTCAAGAAGTACCTGACCAACCCTCCGGTGATGGTGGCGCCGCGCCCTTAGGAGCCCCTGGTGCTCTACCTCGCCGCCACACCCTACTCCGCCAGCGCTACTTTGGTGGCGGTTCGGCATGAGCGCCAGGTCAAGGCTGCGTCGCGACAGGCCGCAGCCCCGACCGCGGCAGCGCAAGACCAGGAAGGCCTCGCGAAGGCCACGGCCTCGGCAGATGAAGACTAGCATTGGCAAGAAGACGCCCCCAGGGAAGAGGGGACCTCACCAAATAGTCAGGAGCCGGGGGCTCCAACGTCTCAAGAGGCGCTCAACTATCCGGAGGGTGCGGGCTCCGTCGGCATGCCCACCCTCGTCGAGCATCCTGTGTATTTCGTCAACACGATGCTACGGGATGCAAGGGCATGGTACCCCATGCCCCAGAAGCTCTTACCCGTGCTATTGGTGGCCTCGTGTAAGTTACAACACTACTTCCAAGGTCACCCTATCAAGGTCGTCTCAGCCTACCCATTGGAGAGGGTGCTTAGGAGCCCCAAATCCGCTGGAAGGGTCGCTGAATGGAACATCGAGCTGCAAGCGTGCAATTGGAATTCAGCACGACCAGAGTCGTCAAAGGAGCTGCACTTGCAGATTTTGTGGTAGAGTGGATAGAGGCGCCAGGGCTTGAGGCAGGCGAAGATCAGTCGCTTTCCCCAGGAAGTGAGGCACCAGACGGCTGGGTTATGCACTTCGATGGAGCATTCTCGCGACATGGCGCGGGGGCTGGCGCAGTGCTTATATCCCCCACTCAGGACAAGCTTTATTTCGCCATACAACTCTGTTTCCAGCATGGTGAGAAGGTTTCCAACAATATAGAAGAATACAAGGGTCTCATAGCAGGCTTAAAGGCCGCAGCTGCACTAGGGGTGACTCACAGTTCCTCGTCAACTTCTCCAACAAAGTGTACGAGCCCAAGGACGAGCACATGGAGGCGTATCTTGCAGAGGTGCGCAAGATGGAAAAGCAGTTTTTGGGGCTGGAGCTGCAGCATGTGCCCCGTGGCACCAACCAAGAGGCTGATGACATCGCCAAGAGGGCATCAAGGCGGCTTCCTCAGGAGCCTGGCGTTTTCGAGGAATGACTCTTCAAGCCCTCAGCAGCAGCGTCACTATCAAGCACAGCGCAACCTCGAGAGGAACTCCCTCAACCACTTGCCTCAGGAGCTCCGGCCTGTGGCCCGACCTCTGGAGCACGCTTGCTCCTGGCGCAGGAGCCTCAGGAGGGATGCTGGACGGTGGAGCTCAAGGATTACCTGATGCAAGGGACTCTACCAGAGAAAGAAGAGGACGCGGAATGCGTGGGCTGGCAGGCCATGGCCTACTGCATCCAAGATGGAGAGCTCTACCGGAAGCGGCCAAATGGTGTTTCCCTGCGTTACATCTCCAGGGAACAAGGGAACGAGTTGCTGGAAGACATTCACGGCGGAGATTGTGGGCACCACTCGTCATCACGGACCCTCATTGGCAAGGCGTTTCGCAGCGGGTTTTATTGGCCTACAGCACTCAATGACACGATCGAGCTTGTGAAGGCTTGTGAAGCCTGTCAATTCCATGCCAAGCAGATCCATCAGCCAGCTCAGGGCCTGCAGACCGTCCCACTCTCGTGGCCATTCGCAGTCTGGGTGCTAGATATCCTGGGCCCGTTTCCTCGGGCGCCAGGGGGCTAACGCTACCTCTACATCGCCATTGACAAGTTCACCAAGTGGGCGGAGGTGGAAGCTGTCCGCACCATTCCGTCTGGCTCTGCAGTCAAGTTCATCAAGGGCCTCGTGAGCCAGTTCAGGGTGCCCAATCGTATCATCACCGACAACGGTTCGCAGTTCACCAACAATCTCTTCAAAACATACTGTCATAATCTTGGAACGCAGATATGCTACGCTTCGGTGGCACACCCTCGGAGCAACGCCCAGGCAGAACGCGCCAACACAGAGGTCCTGAAGGGCCTCAAAACCAGGACCTTCAAGAAGCTGGAGGCCTGCGGCAGGGGCTGGTACGATGAGCTCCAGTCCGTGCCGTGGTCCATCCGCACTATTGCCACCAAGTCGACCGGTGAGAACTCGTTCTTCCTCGTCTACAGAGCAGAGGCGGTCCTCCCTCACGAGGTCAAGCGCCGCTCCGTGCAGGTCCTATCATTTGATGAAGTGCAACAGGACGCCATCGGGGGATGGACCTCGTGCTGGGGGAGGAACACCATCGGGAGGCTGCAACATGAGCAGCAAGATACCAGTAGGTGCTACGGCGGTACCACTGCCGCAACATCCGCCCCAGGACTCTCGAGGTAGGTGACCTTGTGCTCGGGCGGGTGCTCTCCATGGGAGGGCTACACAAGCTCTCGCCCATGTGGGAGGGCCCGTTCAAGGTTATTCATGTTTCCAGACCTGACGCCGCACGCTTGGAGACCCAGGAAGGGGTGACCATCCCGAACGCGTGGAACATTCAGCACCTCCGGAGGTTCTACCCTTGAAGTAAGGCCCAGTGCCTGTAAGGAAGGCCCGGTGCCTGTGAAGTAAGGCCCAGAGCCTGTAAAGAAGGCCCGGTTCCTGTGAAGAAGGGCCCAGTGCCTATAAAGAAGGCCCGGTGCCTGTGAAGCTCGCCGTCGTGCCGGACGCGGCTTTTCATTTGGTTTCCGCAGTTGGCTTGTTCTCCCTCATTTGAACTTTTATTGGAGTTGCTTCTAGTGTTGTTTGTCGTCCCCTGTCCTTGTTCTCTGTCTCTGGCTTTCGCTCGGCCTGTTCTCCTTCTCTCTAGCCTCGCGAGGGGGCTACGCGGGCTCCCTCGTGAGCCCTTTCTCTTTGATTTCGTGAGGCTCCCTCACTCAAGTTCGTAGCGGGAGCCATCCTCCCAGTCCATGCCCCACAGGCATCGCGACGCGGGACGCAGGACCTAGCCTGATCACCCACGTGACAAAGGTTCGAAAGCTACTCTCCCGACTGATTTTGCAGACCCTAATATGCCCGACGAGGCCTCAGGCAAATACTTCGCGAGGAGGAAACTGCGGTAAACCCCCTAAAGCTAAGTTGTTCCTACGCGCAACCACATAGCCGCAACACCGCAACACAGCATGAGAATAATAGAAATAGCATGATAATTAATGGCAACAGACTTGCACGCCCCCACGGGGCTCCATACTTCTCTCTCTCTCTCTCTCTCCATGCAGGAAAATGAGGTAAACAAAATAAACACGGTTTGTCCCGCAACGGCTCGCGAGGAGGGATCCGCACCGCCCTCTCGAACTCAATCAGACTCCTCCTCGCGCTTCACCGGGGCGCGGCGACGGGACGATCCTCTACAACCCTTGAAGCCGGCGCGATGGCTAGTCGCGGCCACCGCTGGAGGATCTATCACCAGAGGAGGAGCCGCTGAAGCTTGGCGAGCTGCGGGCGCCGGCAGGAGCAGGCTCGCCTTCGTCTTCGTCGTGGTCGTCGCCAAGGCCAAGCACCCGGTCGCCGTCATCGTCTTCAGGGCAGCACCCAACACGGCGACCATCTTCTCTGAACACCCTCATGTAGAGGGTGGCGTTGGCGTCAAAATTGAAGTGTAGGGTGCACCGCCGGCCCAGGCCACGCGCACGGGCAAACGTTTGCCAGCGGCGAGCCAAGGCCACGTCCCCGGCGGCGGAGAACTTCACCGTAACCCAGGAAGCCCTGTTGTAGCAACCATCCGCCTGCAGCCAGAGCCCACCAGGGCCGGCGGCCAACAGTTCACCAGCAAAGAAGTGGGGGGAGCTGGAGCCAGTTGCCGGTGGATCTGCCGACCACACGACAAACTCCGGCAGCACCTCTGCCGAGTGAAAGCTTGGCTGGGGAGGCCGCGCAGCCACATCGTGTCTTCCCCCCGCCCACCGGGCGGCCATCACCACACGAAGGACCACCGCCGCAATCACGAGGAGCCGCTGCAGGAGTCGCGGGGTGCTTGCGGGGACGACCTCGGCCGCGCTTGGGCGAAGGGGAGCCAAGCCCTTCCTGGCGAGCTTTCCCCTTCTCCGCGGCCGAGAACCACTTTGTTGGTGCCATGGGACACGACGGGCAACTGGAGCAAGGAGGAAGAAGAAGCAGGCGGGGGAAGGGAGATGTGCAGCGGGTGCGTGCGCCCCCTCCACATTTATAACCCAAGGGAGGCCAACCGTCGGCCTCCATGATCGTAGGTAATCATGACTCTTTTCACATGCAGCAGGGCTCGACAAATCAGGCAGTTGCCGAGGCAGCATGGGGAAGCGGAGACACCCACGTGCAATCAACTGCAACGCGGCGACCAAGGCCGTAGTCTGTTGGGGCCCACGGCTCTCCGCACTTGCCCTTTCGCTTTGTTGCTAAGCCAAGTCTGAGCGCGCCTTGGGCCCGGGGGCTACTGTCGGCGTTCTAGGAATGGGGGTCCCCAAACTTGCCTGCCTGTGGCCTTCGGCGTGGCTCAAGGGGAGGCCCAGTACGGCCCGTCTTCATCAACCCAAGCTCAAGACCCTCGTGAGGGTCCAAGCCTCGCGGGGAGGATGACGCAAGGCTTCCTTTGGTGCGGCCTCACCAGGCTGGCTCGCGAGGAGGCAGAGAGATCAAGGCAGGGGTACCTCACGGGGTACACATGATGCAAGCCATGATGATCGAGACCATGCGGGCGCCAAGTGGGCGCCAGCCTGAGTAGTGTCCTCGCTTCCTCTTTGGTGCAAAGGGGGCAAGCGCAAGCGTGGAGTACCAAGGCATCAAGCAAAGGCTACCATTTTGGTGCAACGAGACCAAGACTAGCAGAGCGGCAAGACGGAGGTCACCATGGAGCCCAAGACGGCGTCATCGCCCGTGCCTTTGGCAGTCGAAGAACAACTTTAGTCAGGATAACTTGTACTAGCTGCTCCCCTTCAAAATGGCTGTTGTTGGCTCCCTTCCTGCTCAATATTTGGGAAGAGGACTAGGGCCTCTATAAATAGAGATAGTCACCACAGTAGGAGGGAGACCTCATCTGATCGAGAGACGATAGAATCCACCCAAGTAGAACACCACCCCAGCTCAAGAACACCTCTCGTGAGGCTGTTCTTCCTTTGTACTATTCATCATCATCCCCTGAGGCAATCCACCACACCACAAACTAGAGTAGGGTATTACACCACAACAGTGGCCCGAACTAGTATAAACCATGTGTCCCTTGTGTTGTTCATCGAGTAGCTTAGATTCACAGCGAGGCGTTGGGACGTGGATAGGTAGGGGGAAGATCTTCGCGCGCCCCCCTAGAGTTTGAACCTTAAGGGTTTTGCCGGAACCTGATATCCGACAATGGGCGCCGAGATGATCAATGGGAGATGATGAGCACCAGGAAGGATAGGTCCATTGCAGCTTTCATCCAGGAGTTAAACCAGCACATTCGTTGCTAGGAGAACCAGATGTGCGCAGGCATGATAGATCTGAAGAAGGTAATGACCAGGATCACGGAGCTAGAGGAATAACTCAAGTCTACACGCAATGGATATGAGGAGGAAATGACGATACTCGTGGAGAAGAATGACGATCTGACAAGGAAGCTAGGAGTATTGATGGGAGACCCCGCGCCAGGAGGAGAAGACGGCGATTCCACTTGTCCGGAGAACTACATTATCATCGACGACACCGACTCGGACCCTGATGATAGCGATGATGACTATGTTGATGAAGCTGGAGCAAATATCATGGAGTCTTCCACCGATCAAGTTTTCTACTCGACCACCATATCAGTAGTAGTAACCCCGCATGCATATAGTATAGTCCGAGCACTTTTGTAACGATAGTTAGACCGATGTATGCCCTTGTTCGAATTGATTGGAGTGATGTGGTTGTGTTTGTCTCATGTGCATATGGGTAGTGTTTTCCCTCTATATCTCATTCTATTATGTTTTCTCATCTTTTCTAAACCCATCATATGCCTCCAAGACGCGACAATGGATTTGCTTTCTCGCCGGAGCTCACTCAGTTGATCCAGCAGCAGAATGCCCTGATGCAGATACTAGTCCAGAATCAGAACCAGGGGAACAACAACAACAACAACCCACCACCACCACCACCTGCTGATCACTTAGCCCGTTTTCTAAGGCTGAATCTGCTGGTGTTCTCCAGTAGCACCGAGCCGATAGTTGTAGATGATTGGTTCCGCAAGATTGGAAGGGAGCTGACCACTGCAGGACGCACAAATGCGGAGAGAGTGCGATTTGCCGCACATCAGCTTGATGGACCCGCAACATCTTGGTGGGAGAATTTCACAGCCACTTACCCCATTGACATTGGTACATGGGATCAGTTTCAGCAGGCTTTCCACACTGCCCATGTTTCAGCAGGAGCTATGAACATGAAGAAGCGCGAGTTGCGCAACTTGCACCAAGGAGGATGCACAGTGGGCCAATATGTGGATGATTTTAAAGTGTCGTGGAATTGTCACGACAGATGTCCTTAGGGTGAGGACTTAGTCGCGAGGCCAACGCATCTATGCGGTAGCTTGAGAGGGGTTGGGCGGAATCGAAAGACGCAACACAAGACAAGGATTTAGACAACTTCGGGCCCCGAGAAACATCATCCAGTAATAACCCTACATGCTATTTGTGGCTAGGTCTCATTATGATTATGAGGGAGTCGCCGGTAAGCCGGCTCTTTGTGTCTAGCCCTAGAGATTGTTTCTTGCTTCCTTTGCAAGGGAATATTCCTTACGCTTTCCTCTTAAGCCTGGCCCATCATAACATAAGCCAGCCTTCTGGGCCTTGGGCCCAGTCTTCTATCTGACCCATTGTCGGAACCATTAGTGTGTCGCCAGGCTCGTGAGTCATCAGACTAGTGAGTCGCCAGACTCGTGAATCGCCAATCTTCCGGCGGGTCATCATTCAAACGCCAAGTCTGTCCGAGTCATACTTCCGGCCGGGTCACACCATGGGGTATATCCCCGACATTAGCCCCCAGTTTAATTTCGATGTATCCATGTTAAACTGATCCTATAAAATAAACACAAGAACAAAACTTGATAGGTTGTGCTTCGAGTTAAATATTTTCCTGAACTGACACCTGATCATCCTTAAGTCCTTGTCATTTCCTCCTGGATGCATACTCAAGATCTTATAGCAAATCTCCTTTAACAGATATGTCCAAACCTTGCCAATGGAAAAAATCCAGGCACTTCTTCTAAAAAATCCGGGTCAATAGGCTAGCTTCATAACCAATTTGCTGACATTGGCTCTTGTAGAGAAATATTATAAGAAATAATCCATTTGAGTCGACCTTCAATGCTCTGACTTGAAAAAAATACTGGTCTTGAAATATTCAACTAATATTCAGCTAGCTTAAAGATGTAGATCTTGCCGATTTATGATTGCCAAAATTGCCGGGTTATAAATAAATGATGCCGGGTCATGATTGTTGCAGATACCGGGTTAATCTGGTCTACTCCAAACTGAGAATTTGAAGATTTTTTCTCCCTTATATGCATATCACCTATAGCCCCCAAGTGTCAGGTTGTCATGCTGGCAGCAACCTGGGACTTGTAATTGCCTTATGCTCATGAAAACTTCAACCAGTGTAGCCCCCAAGGGCCGGGTCATTATGCAATAATGAGCAGGGACTTTGTAGATATAACCATATAACTTGAACAACAACGTGTAGCCCCCAAGGGCCGGCTCAGTAAGATAATACTGAGCTGGGACTTTGTATATAATTTATTGATAATAACATCATATAATATAATCTTCACCATGGGGCTTGAACCCACGTCCACAAGGTTAAGAGCTTTGTACTCTACCAACTGAGTAGTGGACCGTTCAATATAATGGATGAATGCTTGTGTACCTTGAATTTTTGACAGGAGCAATTGGTAGCCCCCAAGGGCGGGCTCATTACAATGTGATGAGTCGAGTCTTCAATAAGCCGAGCAAAAAATGACTTTGCATTAGCCCCCAAGTGCCATGGTGCATGCCGACAGTGACATGTGACTTGCATATCTGGCATGGGACTTGCATATTTGATATGATCTCAATCTGAATAATGTAGCCCCCAAGTGTCGGGTCGTAAGTCTGCAGCGACTCGGGACTATTCCTTCCATTGTAGAATAAATCATGTCCATTGATAAAATAATAGCCATTACGCTAAAGCGACTTTGAATACCTTATCTGTTGACAAGTAAATCCGGAGTTTAAATACCTGGCGGCTCTTGGCCGATGGCGATTTAATACGCCTCCATTTTAAGCCGAAATTTTTATAACCCGATGGCTTATAACCTTTGAGAAAATCCAGAACCGATAATAATTTTGAAGCATCAATTTTAATGATGAGCTTGAACTTAAGCATTTATATAAGTCATAGTTCTGCAAATCCTGCAGAGTTTAAACAACATATGCCCTAGCGACTTAACGTCAAAAGCCAGGGTGGGTAACAACCCAAACATAATATAGTCTTTATGCAATTATGGAAAAGACTAGGATTAAGTCCATTTAATTCTAAACATACTGGCGACTTAACGTCAAAATCCAGGGCGGGTTATCAAACCTCGCATATTTATATAATCAAGAAAACATACCTGTGGAATTGGCTCATACTGCCGGCTTACATCACCATATCCAATAAGGGCAATAATCCAATGATTGATAAGCGCATGATTCCAATGGCGCAATCCAAAATATACCAGCGACTTAAAGTCCTTAGCCAGGGCCGGTTTAAACATAATCATGTATAAACAATATCATACCTGTAATATTGAATTTGTACTGCCGGTTTATGTGACCTGTGCAGTAAGGGTGATAACCCAATTTTTTGAAGCCAAGACTTCCAAATGTTTGATGATTGTCATATGCTGGAGACTTATCATCCAAAGCCAAGCCGGGTTAAATAGAAACCACATTTTAAACTTAGACCTAAACAAAAAGTCTCAAAAAACCAAAGATTGTTTTCAAAATCTTAAACCAAATCAAAAGAAAGCATCAAGGCTTCTGATTCGAATACGACCAGTAAACCGTCCCAAAGGGGTTAAGCTAGGATTCAAATATGATCATGTAGCCCCCAGTGGTTTTGGCATTGCGCCGATCAAGAGGGTACCGACAGCTATGTTCTCTTTGGTTCGAATACGACCTATGTTTGAACAGGAAGCCCCCAAATGACCTTGAGAGTTTTTTAACGACTCCGATTCGAATACGATCAAAGTCGGACCCAAAAGGGGTTAAGCTATGATTCAAATACGATCAAGAAGCCCCTAGTGGGTTTGGCATTGCACCGATCAAGAGGGTACCGACAGCTATGTTCTCTTTGGTTCGAATATGACCTATGTTTGAATAGGAAGCCCCCAGATGACCTTGAGAGTTTTTTAACGACTCTAATTCGAATACGATCAAAGTCGGACCCAAAAGGGGTTAAGCTATGATTCAAATACAATCAAGAAGCCCTCTAGTGGGTTTGTCATTTCGCCGATCAAGAGGGTACCGACAGCTATGCTCGATGAGCAAGAAGCCCCCAAGTGACCATAATAAGATAAGTTGTAAGGCAGGATACCCATGTTTGAACCGCACATCATGGTAGCAAGTTCTCTTTAGCAACCTTTAAATTTTTGCAAGAGATAAATTCTTCTTGAACCGGGATTTTAAACCGGATATTGAGAGCTTCAAAGCTTTGTGAGGGACATTTTCCTCTTAAACCGGATTTTGAATCGGATATTGAGAGCTTCAGTGCTGTGTGGGCACTGTGTGGCGTTGATAGCGCGATGTGAATCCACAGAATGTTGAGGTGAGTGCGGCGGGTTATAAATGATCCCGTATGAGCCGTGTCAGCAACTCGGCCAATGGTTCCTTCCAACTGGATGTTTGAAGTTAACCAAACTGTAGTGGCGGCGACTTGTGCTCATGCCCAGTGAGCCATCTAGTGCAGACGGCGGCTGATAATATATGATAATTTGCCTCCAATTTGTTGGAAGAAAACCAGGCTACCCAAGTAGTGACTTGCTCATACTCAATAAACAGCTCATGCAGACAGGTGCGGCCCAGTGTGTTGATGTAGACCAGGCCGCGAGAGACGGATGGCAAAGACGACTGCAACATCAAAGGCAGTACAGATAGATGAATCGGCACGGTAAACCGGTGCGGACAGGCGAGTTAGTCATGGGCGCGGTAATCCAGGCGGATGAACAAGTTAGCCGCATTGTCTTGATGTAAATTGAACCGTAGAGGCGGCGGCTAACACATATATTAGTCAAGCATCTTGTTCGACCATCGCTCTTGCAATGAACAACTGTCCTGCATAAATAATATTGCAGATGAAGGCAAAGATAAACTGCTCTTTGACAAAAATAATATGTGTTAATAAAACAAACTTCAATGAATATCACCTGATTCGCCCTAACAACAGATGAGTCGGCTGCGACATTGTAAGCCGGTGCGGACGGGCGAGTCAATCGCAGGCGCTGACCCGGCAAGTTGATGTAGACCGAGCCACAGACGCGACGACTTGCGCACATTCGTTGAACAGCTACGGCAAATCAATGTAAACCGGGTCGCAAGGGCGGCGGCTCGCACACTTCCACTCGCCGGGTAATGTGGCACGGACAAACGCCGGGAGCAAATGCTTCTAGTGTGTGCTCCGTACCTGTTGGGGATATAACTACTGAGTGTAAACCGCCTAGGAGGGGCCGGTTTACGCTCAACTATATTGAAGCCCATGAAGACAAGGAGTATGGCGCTCTACTGTTAAAGCTTAGAGGCCCAGAGCCCAAAGGCGGATTAGGGCCCATAGTAGTAAACCGCCATAGTTGTATAACTTGTATTGTAAGTTAGGGAAGGGAAGAGACCGAGCTGGACACTTGTATGAGCCGGCCTCAAGATTCTGTAAACCGGCCGGGCGTCAACCTGTGTATATAAAGGGACGACCCGGCAGCGGTTCAAGAACAAGAAACAACAGCTCGAGAGATAGGTAAAGCGAATTCTTTCCCTGCTCATCGAGATCAATCAATCCCACAACAACTGGATCGTAGGCTTTTACCTTCACCGCAAGGGGCCGAACCAGTATAAACTTCCTGTGTCCTTTGTTCTGGTTTAACCCCTTTAAGCTAATCTCGTTGCGATGGCTCCATGACTAAGTCCTTCTGCTAGGACATCTGATGTGTTAATTCCACGACAGTTGGCGCCCACTGTGGGGCTATCGCATGATCGTTTCAAGTTCTTAAAGGGCAACTTTGAAGGACTCAAAGGGTACGCGGTTGGCCGGATGACCAAGAGTCGTCGCAGCAAGCTCTCCATCGACGACGCAGGCTAGGGCCCCAAGGCCGACTCAATCGAGTACGGGTATCGGGTCCCCTTTGGCAAAATTCACGTTTTCATCAGCAAGATCGGCGAACCGGGCCCTGAGCCAGACATCTCCACCGACCTCGTCGAAACGGCTCAGCGTGCAAGTCCTTCTCGGATTCAGCCTGCCATGAAGCGTGCGTTCGTAGGGTTCATTCATGGTGCGGAATCTGAACCGGTGTCCGACAGTGAGACGACCATCTACTCAGATGGTGAATCATCCACTGGCGAAACCGAGTCGCTGTACCAATTACAAGATGGCCGGATTGGGGGATATTCTGATGGTGACAGTATTTCGGGCCCCTTTGAACCGCCAAACCGGGTTGCAATCTTCATGGCCGGTACACAGCCCACAGTGCAATCTTCATCTACAGCAGCAATGATCTCCGGATCGGCAGCCGGAGCAGGAGGCCCTGCGCGCCGGCCGGCTTAGGTTCTTGCCGGTTTGCTGGACGCCTTGACGACATTGTTGACCACGGCAGTCACCCCGGAGACCCAAGATCAGCATAATGCGGATGTTACAAAACTAAAGGATCACATAACTCAGGCCAAGGCGGACTTGGCGGCTGAGGAGGCCAGGATGACTGAAGAGCGGGCCGCTTTAGATGCCCAATCATAGCAGATCTAGGCGCAGAATTACCGGCTTATGTTGGATCAGAACGCGTCAAACGAAGTAATGAGGAGGAAGTACTAGTCTCGTCTACCGCCGGTTTATGAAGGAATGAATCTCTTCAATATGCTAGGCGCCGGGCCTAGTAATCCGGCAGCAGTAAACCGGACTAAGGCACCTGGGGCGGCGCCGGATGAGCCACGGATGGTGGACCCGCCTCGACGGATGGACAACCCGCCGCAGTACATAACAACGCCGCCAGGTCACTTCTCTAGCCCTTTGGATAACATGATTGTTGCAGCGTCGCGTTTGGCAGCTATTCCGATGGAGGGTGACTCACTGGTGGCGGTTGAGACATGACGGGCCAGGGATCTTCTTGAAACCGCTGTTGTGTAGCAGCAGGCTTATTCCTACAGCCGAGACAGAATACATTCAACCCCCTGTCCGAGCAAGAGTTATAGCAGGCACATGGACGAACCGGCTGTGTCAAGCAGTGCGCGGCGCCGTGACGCCCCTCGAGGGCCAAATCCGGCGCACGACGGTATGAATGTGCAGGACGTAGTGAAAAACGGCAGAGCACTACGAGAGGCAGAGTTAGCAGCACAATTGGCAGCGCAGTACCAGAATCACCAAACGCTCTGGTTCAACCAGCGGCATCAGTTGAACATGGTTTGGCTTTTAGCTCTTGGGGAGTGCCGTGCCTCAGCCCGGCTCTGCGTAATGTGCGGCTGCCCAAGGATTTCAAGGGTCCGTGTAAAGTGCCTAATTATACCGCCGATCAACCCCCCGAGGCGTGGGTTGAAAGTTATGAGATGGCAATGGAGATGCTGGATGTGGATGAAGCGGCGTGTGCAAAATACTTCACCATGATGTTAGAAGGAATGGCTCGTACCTGGCTGAAGAGCCTGCCCATTAACTCGATCAGTTCATGGGACGAGTTGAAGGCCCGGTTTATAGAAAACTTCAAGGATACATGCAAGCAACACATGTCCATTGTGGATCTGGCTGCTTGTGTCCAAGGAGAGAACAAATCAACAACTCATTGGGTGCGTCGGGTTTCAGAAATCCTGCATTCATCAGGCCGTATTAATCCTGATATGGCAATCATGACCTTGGAGGGTAACTGCCGGCTTAAGTCACTGAAGATGAAGTTGGGACGGCTCAAGCGTCACTGCAATGATATGGGAACGCTCATGGCAGATCTGGTTAAGTATGCTGATTCTGATAATAACAAGGACCGCGATTCTGATGAAGAAAAGCAGAAGAAGGGAAAGAAGAATGTCGGTACAAAAGGACAACATAACCAGGCGAGCCATGGGAACAATGGTAAGCGTAAAGTGGACAATTCAGATTTTGTGGCTAACACCAATATGCAGGGCAATATGCAGCGCCGTAAGGGTAAACCGCCCCAGCGCGGTGGAGGCATGAATCTGGAGCGCCTGTTAAACCAGCCCTGCCCAAAGCACGGGATGAAGGAGGTTCCGGCCACACACCTCTGGAAGGATTGTTTCATCATGAGGGAATTCAAAAACTCTGATCTCTTCCGGTATGATCAGGGTCCATATGGCGGTTCCGGCCCAGGGTTTCATGGGCCGGGTTATGGCGGTGGCAGTTCAAACTCAGGATTCTAGAATAATCAGGGCAACCAAAATAACCAAGGTGGTCACAATCAACAGAGTCATCAGGGGAATCAGCAGCAGTCGAGCTATCAGAGCAACCCGAAGCAGTTAAATGGTGGACAGTATCATGTGTTCACTACTAGCCTGTGCAAGCGTGATCAGAAGCTCCATAAAAGGGTAGTAAACTCTGTTGAACCGGTAGTGCCTCGTTATCTGCGCTGGTCTGAACAGCCTATTGTTTGGAGTCGGGAGGATCATCCACCCCGGGTTGATAATCCTCGCCATCTGGCTTTGGTGGTTGCACCACAGGTTGGAGGTTATAAGTTTGCCAAAGTACTCATGGATGGAGGGAGCAGTATCAATATCTTGTATTACAAAACCTTCCGAGGTATGGGGTTAACAGATAAGAATCTTAAACCATCCAACACCGTTTTTCACGGTGTGGTGCCTGGTAAATCGGCTTACCTAGTTGGTAAGATAGCTCTGGAGGTTGTTTTTGGTGATGATCATGATTCAAGATCAGAGACGGTGACCTTTGAAGTGGTTAAAATCAGAAGTCCATACCAAGCCTTGTTTGGACGGCCGGTTTATGCTAAATTCATGGCAAGGCCGTGTTATGTTTATCTGCAGCTCAAGATGCCGGGTCATAAGGGGACCATCATGGTTCACGGTAGCCGCAAGATTGCTCTGGAGTGTGAGGAAGGTGATGCGGCTTATGCTGAGTTGGTTTGTGCAACGGAGGAGTTGAAGTTTTATAAGGACAATGTTGATCCGGCAGATATGACTTCTCTAAAGAAGCCCACTACAGAACATGATCGGGCTTTGAAGTTTAAATTGGCTGATGAGACTAAATTGGCTGATTTTGTTCCTGGTGATTCATCCAAGCAGTTCAGCATCAACGTCAACTTGGATCCGAAATAGGAAAGCGCGCTCATCGAGTTCATCCATGAGAACCGGGACATCTTTGCATGGAAACCTTCTGACATGCCAGGTGTACCGAGGGAACTTGCTGAGCACACTCTTAATATTGATCCGAAGTTCAAACCGGTCAAACAGTTTCTTCGCCGTTTTAATGAAGAGAGGCGCAAGGCCATTGGTGAAGAGGTAGCCCGGCTGTTGGCAGCAGGGTTTATTGTGGAGGTGTTTCACCTAGAGTGGTTGGCTAATCCAGTGCTGGTGCTTAAGAAAAACGACACTTGGCGGATGTGTGTGGATTACACAAATTTGAACAAAGCTTGCCCAGCTGATCCCTTTGCCCTTGATCAAACAATTGATGCTATGGCGGGTTGTGAGCGTTTGAGTTTCTTGGATGCTTATTCTGGTTATCATCAGATCAAGATGGCAGTTAAGGACCAGGAGAAGACATCTTTCATCACTCCCTTTGGAGCCTTCTGTTATGTGTCTATGCCCTTTGGGCTCAAGAGTGCCCAGGCAACTTATCAGCGCTGTGTGCAGAATTGTCTTCATACTCAGATTGGGCGCAATGTTCATGCTTATGTGAATGATATTGTGGTGAAATCCAGGAAAGCAGAGACACTCATAACTGATTTGCAAGAAACTTTTGATAACTTGAGAGTTTATAAAATGATGCTCAATCTGGCTAAGTGTGTTTTTGGTGTACCGGCTAGCAAGCTCTTGGGTTTTCTGGTATCCAACTGGGGCATTGAGGCTAATCCGGAAAAGATCAAGGCTATCACATCCCTGGCTAAACCGGCATGTATCAATGATGTTCAAAGTTTGGCGGGTTGTATTGCGGCTTTGAGCCGGTTTATCAGCAGGTTGGGAGAGAAGGCGATCCCTCTGTATCAGATGTAGAAGAAGACATACAGTTTTGTCTGGAGCGATGCTGCTGATGCAGCGTTTGATGACTTAAAGAAGCAGTTGGCTGAACCGCCGGTTCTTGCTGCTCCAGTTGATAAGGAGCCACTGTTGTTATACATGGCTGCTAATGCCCGGGCTGCCAGCATAGCTATTGTGGTGGAGCGCAAGGAGGCTGGGAAGGAGTACCCAGTTTAATGGCCGGTTTATTATATCAACGAAGTGCTCATTGAGTCAAAGCAAAGATATCTGCATTGGCAGAAGCTGGTGTATGGGGTTTTCATGGCAAGTCAGAAGCTTAAACACTATTTTCATGGCCATCCCATCACAGTGGCCAGTTCTGCTCCTTTGGGGGATATAATCCAGAACAGGGAGGCGACTGGCCGGGTTGCTAAGTGGGCTATTGAGCTTGGACCACACGGTTTGAAGTATATGCCTTGAACAACTATCAAGTCCCAAGCCCTTGTGGATTTCATCAATGATTGGACATAGTTGCAGACACCGGAAGACAAATCGGACAACACATACTGGACTATCCACTTTGATGGGTCTAGGCAATTGGAGGGCTCGAGGGCTGGAGTTGTCCTTACTTCCCCTTGAGGTGATAAAATTCATTATGTTCTTCGCTTAATGTTCCCTTGTACTAACAATGCAACTGAGTACGAGGCCTTACTCCATGGTCTTTGAGTGGCTAAGGAAATGAACTTAAGCCGTGTACGATGCTTTGGAGACTCGGATCTGGTGGCCCAGCAAGTTTTAGGTACTTGGGATTCTAAGGATCCACTCATGGTGGCTTACTGACGAGAGGTGGATATTGTTGCTGGTCACTTCAAGGGTTATCAAGTGAAGCACATTGATCGGCGCAAAAATGAGGCAGCTGATGCTTTAAGCTGGCTAGGATCTCAGCGTAAACCGGTGCCGCCCAATACCTTTCTGGATGTCTTGCACAACCCGTCCGTTCAGTTGCCTACAGAGGAGGACCTTGCTATTCCTGATCCGGAGGCACAGTTGGTGGCCGCTTTACACATTATTCTGGATTGGAAAGTTCCATACTTGGCATATATGAACCGGGGCGAGTTGCCAGAAGATGCAGTTTTGGCCAGACAGATAGTCCGGCGATCCAAGTCCATGGTTATTCACAACGGCGAGTTACACTATTGTAGTGTATTTGGTGTGTTCCAGCGCTGTGTTTCTCCTGAAGAAGGTCGTGAGATTCTAAGAGAGATCCATGAAGGAGACTGTGGTCATCATGCCAGTTCAAAATCCTTGGTTGCTAAAGCTTTTCGTCATGGTTTCTATTAGCTGACGGCTCATGCTGATGCTGAGGACTTGGTGAGGTAGTCTGATGGTTGTCAGAAATTCTCACGACGAGCTCATGTTCCGGCTCAGGAGCTACGAATGATTCCCATCACTTGGCCGTTTGCTACTTGGGGGCTTGACATGGTAGGGCCTTTCAAGCGATCCAAAGATAAGAAGACCCACCTGTTGGTGGCGGTTGACAAGTTTACTAAATGGGTTGAAGCGGAGCTAGTAAGCAAGTGTGACGCAGCCACGGTGGTTCAATTCATCAAGAAGGTGATCTTCCATTTTGGTTTTCCACACAGCATCATCACAGATAATGGCACGAACCTCTCCAAAGGTGAGATGGAGGACTTCTGTCAACGAGAACACATCCGGCTTGATGTGTCATCCGTGGTTCACCCCCAATCTAATGGTCAAGCTGAGAGGGCTAGTCAGGAAATTTTGAAGGGTATCAAGCCTCGGCTCATGGTTCCTTTGAAGAGGATGCCGGGTTGCTGGGTGGAGGAATTACCATCTGTGTTATGGAGCATAAATACCACCCCAAATCGATCTACAGGTTATACACCTTTCTTCATGGTTTACGGGGCAGAGGCGGTACTCCCCAGTGATATTCATCATGATTCGCCCCGGGTTGCCAATTATGTTGAAGCAAACAACGAGCAAGCACGCCAAGAAGCACTGGACCTGTTAGATGAAAAACGGGACATGGCGTTGGCTCGTTCGGCGGTTTATCAGCAAGACCCGCGGCGTTATCATAGCCACCGGGTTAAAACAAGAACCTTTCAAGAAGGTGACTTAGTGCTCCGGCTCATCCATGATCAGACCGATATGCAGAAATTATCCCCACCTTGGGATGGGCCCTTTGTGGTCAGCAAGAATCTGCACAACCGATCATACTACCTCATCGATGTTCGGGAGCACAAAGACTCAAGCAAATCGGAGGAGGAGACCCATCAACCGTGGAATATTGCTCATCTACGACATTACTACACCTGAGCCATAGGCTCTCATTATGTACATATTTTGAAAATGTCTATATTATGATCAATATAATAAACTGGCATCCTTGCAACAAGCAGGTCCTCTGCCGTTCTTCCAATATTTCTTGGTTACAAGGGGGCTTCTGCTTATAAAGCGATGTCCTGTTTGTCCATGAAACCGGCTATCATGCCACAATAAAGCTTGGGAGCTTCACACCCAAGGGGCCAAAGAGAGTATTGTTGCTAAAAGCACAACTCAAACATAGGCATCCATTGAGCACACCTCAAAAAGTTACTTGGGGGCTCTTTGTGCAAAGCAACAAAGAGTTTGAAAGGACCCTTGTAATTGTCTATCAAGCCACGGCTTGGAAGCCTGGTGTATTCACCTAAAACCCCGGGTTAACCTGCCTTCATCAAGTAAGCCACTCCTATCCAGGTAATCCTGGCATGACCCGCCGAATGTTTGACAAGTCAATCTTATACAGACCCTGAACTTGTCAAAGTTAAAACAACGATTAGTTAGTTGGAGGCCCATCTTAAAAGGCTTTGTCAAATGGTTTAACTCAGCGTCCTGGCAGCCCATGAAAAGCCTCGAATTTGGGCCTGGTAGCCCTTGAAAAGCCTCGACTACAAGTTTTTATTTGATTTTGTTTTTGCAAAGTTTTATCTCTTTTGATAAGGTTCTAAGTTAAACTGGCGTCTACTGACCCGGCCCGACTATATGTCATTACATCAACCCGGTGTTTCTTAACCCGGCGTGGCTTACAGTTATCAACTGTTAGCACATAATAAATTATGAACCGACATCTCTTAATCCGGTATGGCATTGACTATAAGTTGCCAGGATGATCATCCGGTGTTTATCATAACCCGACATGGCTTATTATGCACCAGCACAGCATGGTGGGAGTTTTCAAACACTCAAATTTGGGTTATCACCCTTACTACACAAGTTGGTAAACCAACAAAGGTGATTTAATATCACAGGTATGATATATTTCATATTTCATTAATTTATAACCTTGGTTATGAGAATTCTGGTTCTATATTGGGTATCATAACCCGTCCGGCGGTAAACCACCAGGACATGTTTAAATTTTTCAAATGCAGAAGGCAGTATTTTATAAGAAATACTAAGGCACATAAAGCAAGCATAGCAACAATCATGCCGGATTACAATTTCATGTAGCAGTGCACGATGGCAGAAGATCAAAGTATTTCAACTAGCCTATTACAAGGCGCTTTGATACCCAAAAGAATAATTGTTTGTTTCCCAGAATGCTATTTGCGAAAATCAAACCAGCTGCCGGATTATGATTCGTCACCAGGCTGACGTGAAGTTCAAGGATCATCTCACGTTGGTTCAACCTCCTCCTCATCACCCAGTGGCTGGAAGTCAAGGGTGGCCCAATCAATCCTGGTTAAGGCTTGGAAGTGTAACATCCCAAATTTTTATTTTGGAATGTTATACACATGTCATTCATGCACATCATATTTTATTTCTTTTCCGTTTGGCAATCCTCGAAATCCTAAGCAACTCGAGGACCCTCGGAGAGAGTTGGGGATTTTTCGGTCTCATATTTGGATTTTCGTACCAAATAATGAAACGAGGATTTTTGATTTTAATTATTCTTTCTCCGAAAAATATTTCGTACCAAAAATAAATGAGAGGAGATAATATGACTTCTCCAAAATAATTGAAATATTGGAGGAAAAATGTTAAAATCATTTATTTGATCTTAGTTGATTTTATTCGGATTTTATTTGCATTAGAAAAATTTGCACGCTTTCCAAAATTGCATTTAGGGCCAAGAAAATGTTCACCTCATCCTAAATATTTCATTTAGACGGTGAAAATTTATTTTGGTATTTTTAGATTTTTATTTATTTTTCTAGGATTTTTCTAATTTCCGGCGGAATTTATTTTTTAAAAAAAAACTTGCGCCCGCGCCCGACCAGGCCCAAGGCCCAGCCAGGCCGGCCCGCCTCACTGCCGCCTTCCCTGCGCGCGCCGCCATGCGCCGCACGGACGCCGAGGGGAGCCCGAGCCGGACTCCTCCCTGGGCGCCCCCTTCCCAAAGCCACCACCGCCCCCTCCCCTCCTTAAATACCGCCCGCCCCGCCGCCAACCACCACCGCCGCCGCCGCCTCCCGCCGCGCCCCGAGCCGAGCCGAGCCGCCGCCGCCCGCACCCTGCCCGAGCTGCCGCCGCCGCCTCCCGCGCCACCCCACCCCTCGCCGGAGCCCCACCCCACCCCGCTAGCCCCGCCGGAGCCGCCCGGCCCCGCCGGAGGACCTCACCGGAGGTACCGCCCGAGTCGCCGTTTTTTTTAAAGAAAAAAAACCTACTTCATTTTTTTGAAAAACCCTAGTTCCGTTTTTTTATATAGATCAGTTTTATTCTCCGGTTTATTTATTTAGCAAGCGTTCGCTCGTCCGTTCGTTTTAACGAATGTGTTCTTCGCTTAGTTTCAGATAACGAACGCTCATTCGTTAATCTGTTCGTCACTTTTTCTTTTGTCGGATTTATTCCGTGATTTTTCTGATCGCGATTTCCGATCCAATCTTAGTTTCTGTTTATCTTTTCGCTCGTTAGTCGGAATCAAGTGATTCAAAAGCCTGGAGTTTCGTCTCGAAACCCTCTTTCTGCTTAACCAACTTAAACTAAGTTTTGGTACTGTAAAAATTTGACCTTAGTCCAGATTAGTAAACGGATTTTGTTTCTTTTGCCGTTTGAGTTTCGTTGCTCCGTTTGATTCGATTCTTTTTGCTAACCAGAGTTCTTAAGTTGAACTTGCTGGTTCTTTGCTTTCAGTTGAAGTTTTGCTGGTGCATCTTTGCTAGTTGCTTATGTATGTTATTGTTTGTTTGCGATAGAATTCCCGGAGTGCGAAGCGTGTTACTACGAGTCTCTAGGTTTCACGGATCGTCAGCAAGGCAAGTAACACATTGATCATACTCTTTTCATACCCAGTTTTTATGCATTAGTTTCAACCCTCAAACATTGCATGGTTAGGAGTTGATAACATGTGGGTATTTGGGAAGTAATTGATGAGGTAGAACCTATTGCCCTATTTATTATCAAACCCTTGGGAGTTACTTCTACGTTATGCTTATATTGCTATGCTATGCTCGTAGACGTGGTTTGGGTTTGAGTGTATTCCATGACAGATGTAAGATTGTTAATTAATGGCTCAACTTAGGGTGGCAACTTTAATACACATCTGGGTGGATTGAGGCACCTAGGGATACTAGTGATTGCCTGTTTATTTTTGGAAATCCTGGGGTTACCGTGTGATTTTCCTATGGACCGCCACCCAGGCTCAAAGGGAACTGAGATGATTCATGCTAGAAACTTCCGTGTGCAGCCACAAGCTATTATGGGCTCTAGCATAGTTGAGTAAATTACGTGAAGCTCTTGAACAGGTAGATCAGCAGGTAGTGAGTTTTGTAGGTTTGGTATGGTCTACCCAGAGTACAGAGTTAATGTTTCTGAAAGACTATGTCTCGGTCATCCGTTTCTCAAACACCATGCAGTGCGAGAAATCAACGGAGGCGATCGAGTCTTGTGGGGAAAAGTGCGCAAACCTCTGCAGAGTGTACAATCTAATCATGGTTAGCCGTGTCCCCGGTTATGGACAATTATGAGTATCTAGTACTTGAAGCTTCTTATGTATCTCATCACCCCTAATTAATATTGTTGGGTTGTTAATCACTTTTAATTGGGATTGAGTTGGGGTTACCTTCTCAATGTTGTTCAACTACCATGATAGTTAAATAAAATGTATTCCTTTGTAGTAGGGAAAAATTGGCTTTATGCAAAACCATAACCATAGAGCTTCCCACCAGCCAAATATGCATGTAGTGTTAGTATTATTCTATTTTCATTCTACTGTGTTATATTGCCAGCATATTCCATGTGCTGACCCGTTCCCGGGCTGCAACGTATTATGTTGCAGACTTTTCAGATGATGAGTAAGGTTTGTTAGGTCGTTGTCGTGCAGCTCAGCTATGCCGTTGGAGTTGATGGACTCACTTTA
Organism: Triticum aestivum; assembly: GCF_018294505.1. Taxonomy (NCBI): domain Eukaryota; kingdom Viridiplantae; phylum Streptophyta; class Magnoliopsida; order Poales; family Poaceae; genus Triticum; species Triticum aestivum. The sequence goes on along the minus strand of NC_057810.1, from coordinate 619,066,195 downwards.
TATTCCAAGCCTTCCGCTGTTTTCGCATTAGATGGCCTTTAGCCATATTATTGTAATAAGTTCTCTTTTGAGACATTCAATGTAATAAGTGTGTGATTGCTACTCTGTTATAAATCCTTCGAGTACTGTGCGTGTCAGCATTACTGATCCAGGGATGACACTGATGCACAGAGACTTGACCGTCTGAGGTCGGGTCGCAACAAGATGGTATCATAGCACACACTGAGTGTAGGACACGACCACTAAGACAAACCATAGGTCACTCTTCTCTACTCATTTCTGATTCCTCTTCTATTTTCCACTCTTTAGGATGCCGGAGATGAAGTACAAGTTTGCGCAACCAGACGAGGATACACCTTTTGGACGCCACTTGAAGGAAGTCACTAGATACCTGAACATTGGAATACCCAGTTTCACCGGGACGTACAATGCCACCCTACCAGAAGAGGAGCGCTGGATGATTCAAGTACAAGTACTAGGAAGGACGTTTTCGCCAACTTCTAAACCCATAGAATTTTCTTTCGATGCACCAACCTGGAGCCTAGGCAAGAGCATGGCAGCCCACATTACCATGGGACGCATTGGAGAAGTCTACAATAAGGAACTCAAGGACACCATCTATCAAATATGTGGGCGCCGAGACGAGCAATGGGAGATGATCAGCACCAAGAAGGATAGATCCATTGCAGCTTTTATCCAGGAGCAAAACCAGCACATTCGACGACAGGAGAACCAGATGTGCACAAACATGATGGAGTTGAAGAAGGCAAAGACTAGGATCATCGAGCTGGAGGAAGAACTCAAGTTCACCCGCGACGGATATGAGGAGGAAATCAAGACGCTACTGGAGAAGAACGACGACCTGGTTAAGAAGATCGGAGTATTCATGGGACAACCCGCACCAGAAGACGAAGATGACGACCCCACTTGCCCGGACAACTACATCATCATCAACGACACTGATTCAGACCCTAGTGATGATGATTATGAAGATGAAGTTGGAGCTGACATCATGGAATCTTTCACCGATCAGAATTTCTAGATGATCACCATATACTAGTAGTATTTTCCCCATGTAATAGAGCACTTTTGCGATAGTTCTAGATCGTTTTAAGCCCTTGCTTGATTGATTGAGTGTTATGATTGTGTTTGTCTCATGTGCATATGGGTAGTGCCTTCTCACTAGACCTTTCTTCTATTCTAATCTCTTCCCTCTAAAACCCCTGAGATGCCTCCGAGACGTGACAACGGTTTTGCTTTCCCGCCGGAGCTCACCCAGTTGATCTAGCAGCAGAATACTTTGATGCAATTGCTAGTTCAGAACCAGGGCAACAACAATAACAACAACAACCCTCCACCAGCAGACAACCTAGCCCGCTTTCTAAGGTTACAACCGCTGGTGTTTTCTAGTAGCACCGAGCCAATAGTTGCTGATGATTGGGTACGCCGTATCGGAAGGGAGTTGACCACCGCTGGATGCATAGATGCGGAGAAGGTGCGTTTTTCCGCACACCAATTGGATGGACCAGCAATAGCATGGTGGGAGAATTTGACAACCACCTATCCTATCGACACGGTCACATGGGCACAGTTTCAGCAGGCTTTTCGTACTGCCCATGTTTCCACTGGAGCTATGCAGATGAAGAAGCGGGAGTTCCGCAATTTACGTCAGGGGAACCGTACTGTAGGTCAATACGTGGATGATTTTAGCAAACTATTGCGCTATGCCCCTGATGATGTGGCCATGGATGCCGCGAAGCAGGAGAAGTTTATGGAAGGGTTGAATGATGAGATGGGTATGCAGTTGATGGTGGCAACTTTCAACAACTACCAGGAGTTGGTAGATAAGGCCCTTATGATCGAAGGGAAGCAGCAGCAGATTGAGAGCCGTAAGAGGAAGTATGGTCAGGGGAAGTATAACTCAGGAGCTCAGCATAAGCCTCGCTTAACCCCGAATATGGGAGGGCTTGTTCATAATCATGGAGGTCACAACCACACTGGAGGAGGAACGCATAATCACAACAGTGGTAAGAATGGGAATGGGAACAGAGCTAACAACAATCAGAATCGCTCCAATCTAGCCACACCCTCCAAGAGACCCTATCGGATGCCCGCAAATGATCTGGAGGAAATTAAGAAACAGATCAAGGAGTTGTTGGAGAAAGGTTATATTCGGAGGAGTTCATCACCTTGGGGAGCCCCAGTACTCCTGGTCAAAAAGAAGGATAAATCCCTGAGGATGGTTGTGGATTATCGAGCCTTGAATGAAGTAACGATTAAGAACAAATATCCATTACCAATGATCAATGACCTGTTTGATCAGCTGCAAGGAGCTAAGGTGTTTTCGAAGATTGATCTGTGATTAGGATACCATCAGTTAAAGATCCGAGAGAAGGATATACCAAAGACAGCATTCACTACGCGGTATAGATTATACGAGTATACGGTCATGTCGTTTGGACTGACAAACGCCCCTGCCTATTTTATGAGTATGATGAACAAAGTGTTTATGGAGTATTTGGACAAGTTTGTAGTAGTGTTTATCGATGATATCATGGTATACTCGAAAAATGAAGAGGAGCACAAGGAGCATTTGCGGTTAGTTCCCGAGAAACTCAGAGAACACCAGTTATACGCCAAATTCAGCAAGTGTGAATTTTGGTTGAAGGAGGTTGGATTTCTTGGGCATGTTATATTAGGAGAAGGTATAGCAGTGGACCCCAGCAAGGTTTAGTCAGTCACTGAATGGTTGGCACCCACTTCAGTTGGCGAGATCCGCAGTTTCCTTGGACTTGCGGGATATTATCGGAGATTCATTGAGAATTTTTCCAAGCTGGCAAAACCAATGAGTGAACTATTGAAGAAGGACAATAAGTTTATATGGACAGGGGATTGCGAGGCAAGTTTCCAGGAGTTGAAGAAACGCTTGACTACAGCCCCAGTGTTAACATTGCCAGATATTCATAAGGAGTTTCAAGTGTATTGCGACGCCTCTTGTTTGGGACTGGGATGTGTGCTTATGCAGGATGGTAAAGTTGTTTCGTATGCCTCACGACAACTGAAGCCCCATGAGTTGAACTATGCCACGCATGATTTGGAACTAGCAGCCATAGTGCATGCATTGAAGACTTGGAGACATTATCTTATTGGAAATCGTTGTGATGTGTACACGGATCATAAAAGTTTGAAGTACATTTTCACGCAAAAGGAGCTGAACCATAGACAAAGGAGATGGTTGGAACTTATAAAGGATTATGACATGAAGCTACACTATCACCTGGGAAAAGCTAATGTTGTAGCAGACGCTTTGAGCCGGAAGAGTTATGCCAATATGCTTGAGAGCAAGGGTTTGCCAAAGGAGTTAGCTGAGGATATCATGGAACTTCGATTGGAGATTGTTCCAAGAGGTTTTGTGGCAACATTGGAGGTTCAGTCAACTTTGTTAAACAAAATTCGAGAAGCTCAGAAGGAAGACCCAGAGATTGCCGAAATAAAGGAGAAGATGAGCGAAGGAAAGGCCAAAGGTTTTCGCGAAGATGAGCACGATACCTTGTGGTTTGAGGACCGGGTTTATGTACCCAATAACGCTGAGATCAGGAAGTTAATACTTCAGGAGGCACATGACTCACCATACTCGATACACCCCAGAAACACCAAGATGTATTTGGATTTGAAGGAACGTTTCTGGTGGACTGGTATGAAAAAGGATATTGCCAAGTACGTAGCCATGTGTGATGTATGTCAGAGAGTGAAGGTAGAGCATTAGAAACCAGCCGGACTATTACAGCCAATGCCGATACCCGAATGGAAGTGGGATAAACTTGGTATGGACTTTATGACCGTACTACCCAGGACCAAGGCAGGATATGACTCAATATGGGTAGTAGTGGATCGTTTGACTAAAGTGGCTCACTTTATTCTGGTGAAAACTACCTATACAAGTGCTAAGTTGGCCAAGATATATATGACCAGAATTGTATGTTTGCATGGAGTTCTGAGGAGCATCGTATCAGATAGAGGGACTCAGTTCACTTCAAAGTTTTGGCATCAGTTACACCAGACCTTGGGTACAAGATTGCAGTTCAGTACAGCCTTCCACCCACAGACTGATGGTCAGACTAAGAGAGTTAACCAGATACTGGAAGATATGTTAAGAGCGTGCACGCTAGATTATGGATCTAGTTTGGATGACAATTTGCCTTACGCAGAATTTTCATACAACAACAACTACCAAGCCATTTTGAAGATGGCACCGTTCGAAGCTTTGTATGGACGCAGATGCAGGACCCCGTTAATGTGGGATGAGGTAGGAGACTGTCCGTTGTTCGGACCAGACTTGATCAAGGAGTCTGAGTAGAAAGTTAAATTGATTCGCGATAGACTGAAGGTAGCTCAGTCGAGGCAGAAAAGCTATGCAGACTCGAAACGCAAGGAGGTAACTTATGAAATTGGAGGTAGAGCATATCTGCGAGTATCACCCTTGCGAGGTGTGAAACGTTTTGGAGTTAAGGGTAAATTAGCCCCGAGATTTGTAGGACCGTATCGCGTTTTGGAACGGATGGGAGAAGTTGCCTACAAGTTGGAATTACCCGAAGGACTATCTGGAGTTCATGACGTGTTCCACGTCTCACAGATGAAGAAATGCCATGCAGATATGGCTGATATACCATTAAGAGATACCGTACCCTTGGAGACAATTCAGCTAGACAATGATTTGACCTATGAGGAGAAGCCAGTGAAGATTCTTGAGTTTGCCAGCCGAGTAACTCGCAGTAAGGTCATCAAGTTCTGTAAAGTTCAGTGGAGCCACCATACGGAGGATGAAGCCACCTGGGAAAGAGAGGATGATCTTCGCAAGGACCACCCGCACCTATTTTTGGACCAACCCAAATCTCGAGGGCGAGATTCATCTTAAGGGGGGCAGGTTTGTAACATCCCAAATTTTTAATTTGGAATGTTATACACAGGTCATTCATGCATATCATATTTTATTTCTTTTCCGTTTTGCAATCCTCGAAATCCTAAGCAACTCAAGGACCCTCAGAGAGAGTTGGGGATTTTTCGGTCTCATATTTGGATTTTCGTACCAAATAATGAAACAAGGATTTTTGATTTTAATTATTCTTTCTCCGAAAAATATTTCGTACCAAAAATAAATGAGAGGAGATAATATGACTTCTCCAAAATAATTGCAATATTGGAGGAAAAATGTTAAAATCATTTATTTGATCTTAGTTGATTTTATTCAGATTTTATTTGCATTAGAAAAATTTGCACGCTTTCCAAAATTGCATTTAGGGCCAAGAAAATGTTCACCTCGTCCTAAATATTTCATTTAGACGGTGAAAATTTATTTTGGTATTTTTAGATTTTTATTTATTTTTCTAGGATATTTCTAAGTTTCGGCGGAATTTATTTAAAAAAACTTGCGCCCGCGCCCGACCATGCCCAAGGCCTAGCCAGGCCGGCCCGCCTCACCGCCGCCTTCCCCGCGCGCGCCGCCGTGCGCCGCACGGATGCCGAGGGGAGCCCGAGCCGGACTCCTCCCCGGGCGCCCCCTTCCCCAAGCCACCGTCGCCCCCATCCCCTCCTTAAATACCGCCCGCCCCACCGCCAACCACCACCACCACCGCCGCCTCCTGCCGCGCCCCGAGCCGAGCCGAGCCGCCGCCGCCCGCGCCCTGCCCGAGCCGCCGCCGCCGCCTTTAGCCGCCGCACCCGCCTCCCGCGCCACCCCGCCCCTCGTCGGAGCCCCGCCCCTCGCCGGAACCCCGCCCCACCCCGCTAGCCCCGCTGGAGCCGCCCCGCCCCGCTAGAGGACCTCGCCGGAGGTATCGCCCGAGTCGCCGTTTTTTTAAAGAAAAAAAACCCACTTCGTTTTTTTGAAAAACCCTAGTTCCGTTTTTTTATATATAGATCGGTTTTATTCTCCGGTTTATTTATTTAGCGAGCGTTCGCTCGTCTGTTCATTTTAACGAACGTGTTATTCGTTTAGTTTCAGATACCGAACGCTCGTTCATTAATCTGTTAGTCGCTTTTTCTTTTGTCAGATTTATTCCGCGATTTTTCTGATCGCCATTTCCGATCCAATCTTAGTTTTTGTTTATCTTTTCGCTCGTTAGTCGGAATCAGGTGATTCAAAAGCCTGGAGTTTTGTCTCGAAACCCTCTTTCTGCTTAACCAACTTAAACTAAGTTTTGGTACTGTGAAAATTTGACCTTAGTCCAGATTAGTAAACGGATTTTGTTTCTTTTGCCGTTTGAGTTTCGTTGCTCCGTTTGATTTGATTCCTTTTGTTAACCAGAGTTCTTAAGTTGAACTTGCTGGTTCTTTGCTTTCAGTTGAAGTTTTTCTGGTGCATCTTTGCTAGTTGCTTATGTATGTTATTGTTTGTTTGCGATAGAATTCCCGGAGTGCGAAGTGTGTTACTACGAGTCTCTAGGTTTCGCGGATCGTCAGCAAGGCAAGTAACACATTGATCATACTCTTTTCATACCCAGTTTTTATGCATTAGTTTCAACCCTCAAACATTGCATGGTTAGGAGTTGATAACATGTGGGTATTTGGTAAGTAGTTGATGAGGTAGGACCTATTGCCCTGTTTATTATCAAACCCTTGGGAGTTACTTCTACGTTATGCTTATATTGCTATGCTATGCTCATAGACGTGGTTTGGGTTTGAGTGTATTCCATGACAGATGTGAGATTGTTAATTAATGGCTCAACTTAGGGTGGCAACTTTAATACACATCTGGGTGGATTGAGGCACCTAGGGATACCAGTGATTGCCTGTTTATTTTTGGACATCCCGGGGTTACCGTGTGATTTTCCTATGGACCGGCACCCAGGATCAAAGGGAACTGAGATGATTCATGCTAGAAACTTCCGTGTGCAGCCACAAGCTATTATGGGCTCTAGCATAGTTGAGTAAGTTACATGAAGCTCTTGAACAGGTAGATCAGCAGGTAGTGGGTTTTGTAGGTTTGGTATGGTCTACCCGGAGTAGAGAGTTAATGTTTCTGAAAGACTATGTCTCCGTCATCCATTTTTCAAACACCATGCAGTGCAAGAAATCAATGGAGGCGATCGAGTCTTGTGGGGAAAAGTGCGCAAACCTCTGCAGAGTGTACAATCTAATCATGGTTAGCCGTGTCCCCGGTTATGGACAATTCTGAGTATCTAGTACTTGAAGCTTCTTATGTATCTCATCACCCCTAATTAATATTGTTGGGTTGTTAATCACTTTTAATTGGGATTGAGTTGGGGTTACCTTCTCAATGTTGTTCAACTACCATGATAGTTAAATAAAATTTATTCCTTTGTAGTATGGAAAATTTGGCTTTATGCAAAACCATAACCGTAGAGCTTCCCACCAGCCAAATATGCATGTAGTGTTAGTATTATTCTATTTTCATTCTACTGTGTTATATTGCCAGCATATTCCATGTGCTGACCCGTTCCCGGGCTGCAACGTATTATGTTGCAGACTTTTCAGACGAGGAGTAAGGTTCGTTAGGTCATTGCCGTGCAGCTCAGCTATGCCATTGGAGTTGATGGACTCACTTTATCTTCCAAGCCTTCCGCTGTTTTTGCATTAGATGGCCTTAAGCCATATTATTGTAATAAGTTCTCTTTTGAGACATTCGATGTAATAAGTGTGTGATTGCTACTATGTTATAAATCCTTCGAGTATTGTGCGTGTCAGCATTACTGATCCAGGGATGACACTGATGCACAGAGACTTGACCATCTGAGAATCTTGAAGATCGACAATCTGGGAATCTGGGAATCTTTGTTGCTCAAGTCAGCCTGCAAAAGGCATATGATGATGTTAAGATTTTCTCAAAGTCCTAAGAACATAACAAGTTATACACTTGGCACTTGGGGGCTAATGCCGATTGTTTCTTTTTTGACTATTGTTGAAAGTCCCAAGGCTCAATACAAGTATTAATCTTGGCACTTGGGGGCTAATGCTTAATTGATCAGAAAAATCAAAGGTGAAGGAATTCAACAAGGACAAGTTTTGAACAGAAAGTCTCGGTTCATCTTGAAGAGGTGTACCGGCCCTTGGGGGCTAAACAGTTGAAGTCTTTTTTATCCAAAGTCCTGGTTCATCTTGAGGAGATTAACCGGCCCTTGGGGGCTACAATGGAGTTGATATATAGTACAAACAAAATTTATAAAAGTGTTTGGAATGGAAGTTACCTCATAGCGCTCCTTCATCAAGTTGACTAAACCGGCCTCATAGTCATGGCTTGCATATAGGCGGTTTAGGTATCCAGAGTGAAGTTCTTGAGCAGTGAGATGAGCACAGCTTGACAGATCAGTCTTACATTTGCCCTTCTCTTCAGCAGCAGATTCCACTTTGGCACTATGCTTTGACAAAGCAACAGGATTGCCAGGAGAAGTATGGCCAAACCTGGTAATCACAACATCATCAGTTGCTTTATTAGGGCTTACCGGTTTATCTGAGGCTTTGAACGGGCTCGGCGGATCAGCAGTAGGACTTGGAGGATTGGCAGTCGGACTTGGTGGATCGACATGAGGACTAGCCGGGTTAACTTCTAGCGGATCAACATCAGTGTCCTGACCTTGTGGCACAAGATCATCCATAGCAATATCAGCATCTCCACCAGCACCTTCTGGGGTCCTCTCCGGTTCAATCTCATCAGTGGAAGCATTTGTTTTCGCTTTCTTGCCGAGTCAGGCTTTGGCGCTGCAAAATGGCAAACAGAGGTTAATATGGTAAACCGGCGCAAGAAGGCAAAGCTAAAATTATTATGCTTACCCAGGGACGGTCTTGAGGGGAGGCATCTGTGTGGTTGACGAATCGCCAGAGGATGAATTGGAAGTTACCTGATAATTTGAGTCAGACGGATTAAGAGGGTATCGGAAGTAACCTGCCAAGGGATAATACTTGTGAATTACGAGAGACCTCCGCACGGCGCTTCCGGATTGGGGTGTCTGGTAAACCGGAAGAAGTGACTTGCTAGCCACTATGCAGGGTTTTGCGACTAGCTTCAGGATGATGTGTCTTCAAAGAAAATTGTGGATCCAAATGAGTGAGAGGATGTGAACATTTCACTTTCCGGACTGCGCGACGGAGTTTTCATACTGGCATAAGATCGAAATTGGAGGAAAGGTAGATTACCTCTACGTGGTCAGCACGGCTGGCTTCCGCATCATCATGGTAATGGTCATTGTCAATAAGATGTATGAAAAATGAACCAAGGGAGTCAAGTTCTACCTCTTGTTCTGAGTCATCAACATCTTCGGGCAGATCAGAGGACTCGGCGATTTTCTTCTTTGCTGGCCTTTTTGTGGCCTGGTGTCGGATTTCGGGTTCCGGCAGACCCTTGAGGTTCGAACACTGGGGTGCGCGCAGAGGTTTTGCCTTCTACCTACCTGTTCCTCGCCGAATCACTAGGATCTAAACTACGAGATGAACAACACAAGAGACACATGATTTATACTGGTTCAGGCCACCATGGTGGTGTAATACCCTACTCCAGTGTGTGGTGTGGTGGATTGCCTCTTGTGCTGATGATGAACAATACAAGGAAGAACAGCCTCGCGAGGGTCTGTTCTTGTGGTTTCTCTCTTTGGCCGGATGGATCTGTGTCTTTGCCGGCCGGATGGATTGATCGATCTCCCTTTACCCTGTGGGTGGCTAGTCCTATTTATAGGCGAAGGCCCTGGGCCTCTTCCCAAATATTGAGTGGGAAGGGCGCCAACAATTGGCCAATTTGAAGGGGAACATCTACTACACTTATCCTGACTAAAGTTGGTCCTCGCCTGTCAAAGGCTCTGGTGGTGACGCCGACTTGGGCTCCACGGTGACCTCCATCCTGCCGTTGGACTGGTCTTGGTCTTGTTGCACCGAAATGGACGCCTTTGCTTGATGCTCTCGCCTACGCTTGCTGCCCTTGCACCAAAAAGGAAAGAAGGACACTGCGCGGGCTGGCGCCCGGTAGGCGCCCTCGGTCATCATGGCTTGCGTCATGGGCACCTCGCGAGGTACCCCGCCTTGAACTCTCCGCCTCCTCGTGAGCTAGCCTGACGAGGCCGTGACTGAGGAAGCTCCTTGTCGTCCGCCCCGCAAGGCTTAGCCCCTCGCGAGGGTCTTGAGCTTGTGCTGATGAAGATGGGCCGTGCTGGGCCCCCCTTTGAGCCACGCCACAGGCTGCAGGCAGGCAAGTCTGGGGACCCCCGTTCCCAGAACGCCTTGCCCGGGTGCGCCAATTGGCAGCGGCGCAGGGCGTCGACGAGGCGAAGGTGTTCAAGGCCGGCTCTGCCCTCCCTGAGGGCCAAGGAAGCACCTTCTAGCCGCTCATCGTGAGCACCATTGTCGCCGGTCTGGTGCCTCCCTTCTCTGAGTTCTTCTTTTCCGTCCTCTGCCATTACAACCTTCAAGCTCTGCATCTCCACCCCAATTCAGTCCTCCTTCTGGCAATCTTTGCCTACTATTGCGAGGCTCACGTGGGGGTGAAGCCCTCTGTGGCCCTGCTGTGCCACTACTTCTACCTACGGCCCTCTCGCGGCTCCGTCTCTGCGTGTGCGAGCTTCGTCGCGTACGGCAGCTCCATCGCCATTTCGAATCCCGGGAAAAGGATTGAGGGTTTCAGGAGCAAGTGGGTCCTGGTTGATGCTGGGCACGTCCACCCCTGACTAGCCTTGTCCATGGGGCTCCCGTCGAGCTCCGACGACTGGTCTCGAGTGGAGCTTGTGGATCCCCATGCGAGGCTGGTGTTGGAGAAGATGGAAGCGTATCTGAGGCCGGCCAGCATGGCGGCGGCCAAGCTGACTGGCGCCTCGTTGCTGAGGGAGTTCCTGGAGCATCAGCTGGCTCCGCTTCGTCAGTACTCGCTCCCGATGTGGAGGCCCCACTTGAGCCCCACGGTCCTGGCCAATGAGAATCTGGCCGCGGTCCTCCAGTCTTTGGTCGGGGGCGACGTGGCAAGGTTGGAGGGCGCTCTGACGCCCCTGTTCCTTCGCGAGGACTGGGAGCAGGTTGTGGGGTCCATGCCCGTCCTCGACGGGGACGGGCCTGTGCCTGCGGAGGCTCCTGAGGACCTGGTGGATGTATCCTCCGGTGACTCCAACGAAGAGAGGGAGGAAGGGGAGCGGGAAAAGGGGGCTGACTCCGAGGCAGAGTCAAGGGCTCCACCTCCTCAGCGCAAGTCCCGCACTCTCCGCCTCTCTCTGAGCGACGACGACGAGGGTGATGGCGAGCAGGGCGGCGGGAGCCTACCCCCGGTTCCGAAGAAGGACCGGACTGGGCTGATCCCCCGCGGGCCCGCTCCAGCCCCGAGGCAATCTGCAGGCGCCCCAGCTGCACCCGCACTCCCTAAGGCCGACCCTTGCAACCGGCTCTCAGGCTTCAAGTACGGCCGGAGGCTGCTCGAGTCTGTGGGTGACGACTTGTAAGTGCTTGATCCCTGTCTTGTTTCTTGTTTCACCGCTGAGGCTTGACGCTCGTATCTCCCGGCTAGGCTAGCGCCCACGGCAAAGAAGCCGAAGGGGGCTCCTGAGACTCCATCCGCGGCAGCGCCTCTGCCCACGAAAGAAGATGAACATGACGCACGGGCCCCTCCTGCCCAGGCGTCCCTGCGAGGCCCTACCGAGCCGGGTGGGGCGAGCTCGGCTCCTATGGCCCTGGCGAGCCCTGAGGCGCCCCTGCTTGACGCCGTAGCCACAGCCGCTGGGGCGCAGCAGGCTCCGCCTAAGGACACCGTAGTCACGCTGCTGCCTTCTCCTCCTACCCCACCAACTGCTGCTTCCCCGTCTCCTCCTACTGTCCTGGATCGTGCTGCTGCTGAACTGGACCGTCTGTGGCGGGATCTTCTGAGCACCGACCCTCGTTTGGTGGTCGGGCGCTTGGAGCTAGCCTCTGGCTGGATTCGCTCCGATGCTTCGATTCGGGCGGCACTGGTCCAGGCCTCGACGGCCTGCGACGAGGAGAAGCAGGCCATCCTTGGGGCGAAGGTTGCCCGCGACGCCGCCTTGGGGGAGGCAGCTAATGCCCGAGGTCGTTGCGAGGTGCTGGAGGGCGAGCTGAAGGGCCTGCAGGACCGGCTCGCCAAGGAGACTCGCCTTCGCCTGGAGCAGGAGGACGGCATGAAGGCTCGCGAGGCGGCCGTCAAGGACTGGGACGCCAAGCTCAAGAAGCGCCGTGACCGCCTAGGCGCGCTGGAGCAGGAGCTGGAGGCTAGGAAGGTTGAGTTGGATGGCAAGGCACGGGTTCTTGCCGAGGATCGTGTGGCCTTTGCGGAGATGTAGGAGAAGGCCCAAGCTTCATTGAAGACGCTTTATGAGAACGGCCTGGAGAGCCCGCTGGCCGGCGAGGAGGATGGCCCCGCCAAGCTGCTTCCCTTCCTGGTTCGTGCCCTTGATGATGTCGCCCTTGGCCTCGGCCCTACCGCTGAGGCCGAGGCACGGGTCTTGTCTTCTGCGGTGCTAACACGGGTGTTCACCCACATCTATCTTCGGGACCCCAACGTCGACCTCGACAGCCTGCTGGAGCCGGCGAGTGGCGAGCATGCCGCTGCCGCAGCTGAGGCTGTGAAGGGTTGTGCGGAGGCTCTGCTGGGGAAGTACCGGGCCTTCAGCACCAGGCCGAAGCGGAGTGCTGCTAGCCCGACAGCTCCACAAGGCGAACCCGCTCCGCGCAACTCCACGGCCGGCAAGTGACTCCGTTGTGGCTCCCGCCCTGCTTTTAGTTTCTGCACATGTATCAGGCCTCGGGGAGGCGTTAAGACTTGCGTTTGGTGCTGCGATAACAGTATGGACTATAATATTTGCTTTTGAATTCCTTGAAATTTGCGCTATTTCCTTCCTACTTGCTTGTGTCCTACGCCGGCAGAGCCCGGCCCCGCGCATACCTCAGCCGCTGTTAGCCCCTTGCGGAAACCAGGACGGGACCAAGGAGTGAGGGGCTACATGACAAGTTAGGCTCCTGAGTCGCGATGCTCAGGAGTCCCCCTTGGCGCCCGAACAGCAAGTAGGGAGGTGAGATGTGGGGGTGGATCTACCGTTCTATGTCTGCAGAGCCCGGCCCCGCGCATACCTCAATCGCCGTTAACCCCGACCGGAAACCAGGACGGGACCAAGGAGTGAGAGGCTACGTGACCAGTTAGGCTCCTGAGTCGTGATGCTCAGGAGTCCCCCTTGACGCTCAAACGACCTTCATACCTTGGCTCCGCTCGGGGAGGGACGCGCGACGAACCAGGCCCGTGGGGGGGGGGGCTGGCTGGGTGGCGTGCGCCTGGGCGTGTCCCAGGCGCGTAACCCCCGTGCCCAGCCCCCTCGCACGGCACTCCCGAGGGGAGGCGTTGCGATGAGGCTAGACACTGAGCTCTGGGCTCCTTGAGGTTGATGCGGCCCGGGGGGCCACCCTCAGTTGTTTATCACCAGCGCGGAGCATAGAGCTTCCATATGCGTACGGGCATAGCCGCTCCTCGGTAGTGTCGTCAGCCAGCATGGAGCATGGTGCTTCCACTGGTGCGTGGGAGGGGGCTCCCCTCCAAGAGGAGCCCCTGGGGCGTGTACAGCCCCGTCCTGACATGTGGCTAGCACGGTAGGGCTTGACGAGGTGTATCTGGGCACCCGTGAGCCAACGCGGGACTCACGGGGCCCTACCTCAAGGCGGGTTGCGCCTGGCTCTAGGCCTTATCTTGGAGTGTGTTCCTGCAAATTTGGCTAGATGCCGATGCTCTACGTCCTCGGGTCCTGGCTCTCGGGCTGGTCTGAGCCGTCACTGGTGTGCCGGGGCACGATGCCGTGGGTAGACTAGAAGGTGAGGACGGGAGAGCCGGTAGGAGCCCTGAGTCGCGATGCTCAGGCACCCCCCCTTTAACGCGCAAGCTTGGTTAGATGTCGAAACTCTACGTCCTCGGGTCCCGGCTCTCGGGCTGGTCTCAGCCGTTGCTGGTGTGCCAGGGCGCGATGCCATGGGCAGACCAGAGGGTGAGGGCCGGAGGGCCGATAGGAGCCCTGAGTCACGATGCTCAGGCACCCCCCTTTAACGCGCAAGCTTGGTTAGATGTCGAAACTCTACGTCCTCGGGTCCCGGCTCTCGGGCTGGTCTCAGCCGTCGCTGGTGTGCCGGGGCGCGAGGCCGTGGGCAGACCAGAGGGTGAGGGCCGGAGAGCCGGTAGGAGCCCTGAGTCGTGATGCTCAGGCACCCCCCCTTTAACGTGCAAGCTTGCGACATCCAGGAAGAAAAAGAGGTACCATAAACAGGCACCAAGCAACAAGCATGACGGGTCGAAAACACGGCCCTAAAATAAATGCAAGAGGGGTACATGCCACTGGGTCTGACCCGAGCGGCTTGGGGATAATGCAGCCCGAGGGCGCCCCCAGCAGAGTGAGCTAAGAACATGAAATAAAAGAGATACAGGCCACAGGGACGGACCCATGCAGCCTGGGAATAATGCAGCCCTGGGGGTGCTCCCAGCTAGAAATGAAACTAGAAAGATGTCACCTGATTATGTTGAAGACGAAGGGGTGTTGATGCAGCAGACTCGGTGGGCTGCGGGAGCAGATCCTCACGAGCCCCCAGGCCCTGGGGCCTCGGGAGGCTCCGAAGGCGCTGATGGCTCCTCGCGGACCGTCTCCATCTCCGCCAGGGCTGCAGAACGCCTGATCTCTTGAGCCTCCAGGATGGCCCTCATGATGCGCTGGTGCATAGCAGCCGCGTTCGGCAAGCCGTAAGGCATGCGAACGTAGCTGTGGGGCGGGCCCTCGCAGCGTCCCACTTGCGAAGGCCAGAGGCGCTCCTGAGACACGGCTTGGTTGAGCCCTGGTATGTCGATGCAGACGCGCAACCCACCATCCTCGCCTGGATGGGGGACCACAACGGGTAAGCGGCGGCTGCCTCTCATGACCCTTGACTCCTGTAGCCCCTGAATGGTCTTGCTGACGAACTCCTAAGGGTTTGGCCCTCCTTGCCTTGCTCCTTCTTGATGGAAACATGCTTCGAAGCACGCCTCCACGTGGTGCCCAAGCGCCTCCCTCGTGACCTTGGCAAGGTCGAGGGCCCTCCAGGGGACAGCCCCTGAGCCCTGCCTGAGGAGGGCGTCGGGCGCACTTCCCTATGCGATGGAGAGAGGTTCCCCCTGAGCAGGCGCGGGCCCAGAGGGACCTACCTCCTGAGGGGCCGGGCTGGTCGATGTCTTCTTCTTCTTGGGGGCGGCCTCGGGAAGCCTCCTGCTTCCACGATCCGGGTCTTCCAGTGATGCGGCCTGGAAGGCTCTCTCCAGGGAGCAGACTGCGTCTCTCTTCGCAGGGCACCGTGATGACACCGCCACTCCCGGGCATCTTGAGGAAGTTGTAGCCGTGGTGGGTTACGGCCATGAACTTGGCCAGCGCTAGGTACCCAAGGATGGCGTTGTACGGCAGGCGAATGTGGGCGACGTCGAAGTCGGTGAGCTCGGTGCGGTAGTTGTCGCGTGCCCCGAAGGTGACAGGGAGGCGGACCTGCCCAATCGGGACCGTGGAGCCATCTGTGACTCCGGAGAAAGGCTTGGTGGGCTGAAGCTGACTGTAGGGTACTTGGAGATTGTTGAATGTTTCCACAGACAGGACGTTGAGCCATGCCCCACCATCGACGAGGGTCTTGGTGACTAGCACGTTGCTGATGATTGGGAACAAAGCATCGGGAGGACTCCGGCTGTGGCCGCGCACTTGAGCTGATCCCCTGAGCTGAACATGATGGCGCACGCCGACCACCTAAGAGGGCGTGTGGCCTCGAGCTTGGGGAGGACTGCATTCACCTCGCGGGCGAACTGCTTGAAGATGCGTTGAGAGGCTGGGGCTTGAGCTCCGCCTAGGATGCAGGCGATCGCACGTGGTTCCTGGAAGCCCCCAGCCCCTTCGTCCTGATGACGGTCCTCATTTCTCCTTGGCTGCGGCGCTAGTGGAGGGAGGCCTGCGTTACCTTGCGGCGATCCTCGCGAGGCTGATCCCTCCAGCCCCCCTCACGAGGCGGGTCCTGCCAGCGATCCTTGCGAGGTTGGTCGCGCCACCCTTGACGTGGGCTGCGGTCTTCCCAGCGTCCTGCGTTCCTTCCTCCTCCTCATCCGTAGCCTCGGTCGTTGCAGTCGGGACGTCGGCCAGTCCGTCCTTCACGCACAGCCCTAAGCTCTTGGCATTCATTGGTGTTGTTGGTGTGGAGGTCATGGTACACGCAGTACTGACTGCCCTTGGAGGATTCGGGCTGATCTCTAACCCGCTTGGTGTCTGGTTCTGCCGCGAGCACGACATCCCCCTTGCACTTCACGTCCTTGGCCTTGGGCTTCTTCTCTTCAGGGTCTGCGGCAGGCAATTCGAGGAGGGAGAGGCGCCCTTCCTCAGCCCTGGCACACTTGGTCGCCAGGTTGAACAGCTCCAAGGAAGTGCATAGATCTTCGTGCATTGCAAGCTCCTCCTTCATCTTGACGTCACGCACGCCGTCAGAGAAGGCTGAGATGATGGCCTCCTCGGTGACCTTGGGAATCTTGAGGCGCGCGTTGTTGAAGCGTTGGATGTACTTCTGCAGGGTTCCCCCCGGTTGTTGCTTGATGCGGCGCATGTCGCTCACGGTGGGTGGCCGGTCGCGAGTACCCTGGAAGTTGGCGATGAAGTGGGTGCGCATCTCGTCCTAGGAGGAGATCGTGCCTGGGGCCAGGTTCAGAAGCCAGGTGCGGGCCCCGTCCTTGAGAGCCATGGGGAACCAGTTCACCATGACCTTCTCCTCTCTGTTGGCTGCCTCGATGCCCAGCTCGTAGAGCTGAAGGAACTCTACAGGGTCTACCGTGCCGTCGTAGCGAGGAGGCAGGTCCGGCTTGAACTTGCCGGGCCACGCGACGGTGCGTAGCTTGGTGGTGAAGGCGCGGCAGCCCGCTGTGGCCACAGGAGGCCTTGGAGGACGAAGGGCTCGGTCTTGCGGGTCCCTGTGCGCCACAGCTGGGTGCAGCACGGGGTCTTGACGTGCTGGAGCAGGAGCGTGGTCGGGATGAGCCGGAGCAGGGAGCGCTCGGGCAGATTCTTGAGGGCGTGGGACCTCTTGCCAGCTCTGCTCCCGCTACGCTGGTTCCTGACGGGGCGGGTTCCGCCCAGGGGCCGCGCGCCTTGGAGCCAGGGCGCCTTCTTGAGGGGGAGGCGGCTGAGGCGCCCCAGGAGCTTCATTGCCCGCGCATGGCGGGGCGCGGTGCAACGAGAAAGTTGGCGCGGGGGAGCCCCCAGCGGTGCGGACGAGTTCAACGACTCGGTCGATCCACTCTTCGTAGACGTCATCGACTGGGCGGTAGCGCAGGAGCTCGTTTGCCGCAATGAGAGCAACTCGAGCCTCCATGGCCGCGCGGGGCGCGCGGGATGAAGAACCAGCGGGGGTGAGCGAGGGTGTAGCGGTACGGCCGTCTCGCCTCATGGACGGGTGCTGGGACGATGCTTGCTGCTCGTTCCCCGCCGGGCCGATGGCGGCGTTGATGGCAGGCGACGGGGAAAGACGAGGGCGCCCCCCAATGGGAGCCGTCTGGGCGACACGGGAAGCGAGGGCGGCTCAGCGCTCGGCACGAACCCGACGTGTGTCAGACATGGTCGCGACGGTCGGAGAAGAACAAGGCGACGGAAGACGAAGTCCGGAGCACCCCTACCTGGCGCGCCAAATGTCGAATTTCGGGTTCCGGCAGACCCTTGAGGTTCGAACACTGGGGTGCGCACGGAGGTTTCGCCTTCTACCTACCTGTTCCTCGCTGAATTGCTAGGATCTAAACTACGAGAAGAACAACACAAGAGACACAGGATTTATACTGGTTCAGGCCACCATGGTGGTGTAATACCCTACTCCAGTGTGTGGTGTGGTGGATTGCCTCTTGGGTTGATGATGAACAATACAAGGAAGAACAGCCTCGCGAGGGTCTGTTCTGTGGTTTCTCTCTTTGGCCGGATGGATCTGTGTCTTTGCCGGCCGGATGGATTGATCGATCTCCCTTTACCCTGTGGGTGGCTAGTCCTATTTATAGGCGAAGGCCCTGGGCCTCTTCCCAAATATTGAGCGGGAAGGGCGCCAACAATTGGCCAATTTGAAGGGGAACATCTAGTACACTTATCCTGACTAAAGTTGGTCCTCGCCTGTCAAAGGCTCTTGTGGTGATGCTGACTTGGGCTCCACGGTGACCTCCATCCTGCCGTTGGACTGGTCTTGGTCTTGTTGCACCGAAATGGACGCCTTTGCTTGATGCTCTCACCTGCGCTTGCTCCCCCTGCACCAAAGAGGAAAGAAGGACACTGCGCGGGCTGGCGCCCAGCAGGCGCCCTCGGTTGTCATGTCTTGCATCGTGGGCACCTCGCGAGGTACCCCGCCTTGAACTCTCCGCCTCCTCGTGAGCCATCCTGACGAGGCCGTGCCTAAGGAAGCTCCTTGTCGTCCGCCCCACGAGGCTTGGCCCCTCGCGAGGGTCTTGAGCTTGTGCTGATGAAGATGGGCCGTGCTGGGCCCCCCTTCGAGCCACGCCGCAGGCCGCAGGCAGGCAAGTCTAGGGACCCCCATTCCCAAAACGTCGACACCTGGGTCTTAGCATGAGGAGCTCTCACCGGTTTCTCTTGTGGTTTTGCCGGTTTATCTTGAGTTTTCCTCTTCCAAAAAGGATCTTTGGCCTGTAAGAATGAACAAAAGGCTATCAAAAAATGTTTAAGGGGAGACAGATTAGAAAGCAGAAGGATAAATTCTTACCGCTAGCGGTTTGTTGGAGGCATAAAAGGGAAGCAACCTAGTCTTGCTGCACTCAGAAATCGGTTCATCTAGCATCTTTTTGACAGACTCAGTGACTTCATCATCATTCATCTGTATTTCAGTGTGCCGTTGAGGGTCTTTGACATCCCCGGTATATTCATGCGTTAACCCGGTGCGGCGGCTTAAGGGCAGGATACCCCATGAAACCCAGTAACGGACGAGGTCAATGCCGGTTAAGCCATTTGCTAGAAGAGACCGGAGCTTAGCAAGCTGTGGTGCATATGTTTTTCGTTCTTTGGCATTAAGCCACCAAGGCAGTGGATGTCCATTGCTTAGTTAGTAAGCACGGTAACCCGACAGAGGTTTTTCATCAGCAGGAGCGGTGTTCTAACAGTAGAACCATGTTTGATTCCAATTCTTGGGGTGGCTGTGATGTTTGGCATGAGGAAAATCGACTTCTTTCCTCTTTTCAATTGACACTCCGCCAAGTTCAGTATTGGGGCCGTCAGAAAATTCAGTATGGCGGTTCAAGTGGAAGAAATCTCTGAAGAGTTCAACAGTCGGTTCTTCTTGTAGATAAACTTCACAGAACACTTGGAAATTGCAGATGTTGGACACAGAGTTCGGTCCAATGTCTTGAGGATGGAGTTGGAAATTGGCAAGTACATCACATAATTTTTTTGATCCGGGAGGGCTAAACCCTCGGGCCAGATGCTGCATAAACACAACCACTTCTCCATCTTGAGGTTCAGAAGGGTTTTCGGCACCGGGGACTCTCCAATGAATGACTTCCTTCTTTGCCAAAGCACCAGTTAGAACATATCTAGTGAGTTGTTCTTCTGTGATCCGGGAGGGAACCAAATTGCAAGAAGAGAATTGTTTGGCCATTTTTGATGACGAACTATAAAGTAAGTTTACATGCCGGTTCACGGTTCAAGATTGATACACATAAACCGGTGTCAAACCGGGGAATTTAATCAAAGCATGTGTGTGCGTATTAAGCCAGATACTGATGATCAGGTAAAGATGGCGGTTTAAGTAAGGGCTAATGGTATCTAGAGGATTATCATTTTTACAGGTTAAACCGCCTATAGTGGTATGGAGAAAAACAGATCTGAAAATTGCTAAGTGCTACGCAAACAGGTTTCACAAGCTAAGGATTATCATTATGGATCTAACACAGTTCAGGAAAAGGAAAAATATCAAAGCCCTAAAATGGCGACAGCAGAACAGAAAGGATCCAGATGGGATCTATTTGTGGTCCTAAAGATACTATGGTAAGGCGAAATAAACTAAAGCTTCGGCCGTAAAGGAAAGATGTGAAGATTATCTAGATTCAATGAGACAGTAAGATCAAACAACAAACGCAGACAAACACTAATGAACACAGATGAATACCGAAACCCTAATGCAGATCTAGGGTTGAGGGAAGAAGGCTTACCGGATTCACAGGAGTTGCGGAGGAGAGCTGCGGATCTCTGGTATGTTCAGGTTGATGCAGCGGCCAGGGATGATGCATTGCTTGAAGGTTGACGGCGGCGGTGGAGCTGTCGGGCTTAGAGTGACGAGAGGAAGAAGAAGAAGCACGGAAGGGGAAAAGGGAAAGACCCCTGGGCCTATTTATAAGGCGAATGGATAGGCAGGCAAGCGTGTGGATCGAGGAGCCCAAAGCGGAAAATGGGCCACAACTGTTGCCTCGATCTTCGGAAGTTAATTAATAAAGGGAATCTTTATGACTTTTTTATACAGAGATGATGTCATGACGATTAACTGCAATTTTAAAAGATGATGTCATGGCGGTTTACCAAAGCTCACAGGGAGAAGATATCATGACGGTTTACGAGGATCATAAGAAGATGTTCAGGGAATTTTTCTAAGTATTGAAGATTGACATGAACAGGTTCAAATCAATCTGGGGCCTAATGTTGGGGATATAACTACTGAGTGTAAACCGCCCAGGAGGGGCCAGTTTACGCTCATCTATATTGAAGCCCATGAAGACAAGGAGTATGGTGCTCTACTGTTAAAGCTTAGAGGCCCAGAGCCCAAAGGCGGATTAGGGCCCATAGTAGTAAACCACCATAGTTGTATAACTTGTATTGTAAGTTAGGGAAGGGAAGAGACCGAGCCGGACACTTGTATGAGCCGGCCTCGGGATTCTGTAAACCGGCCAGGCGTCAACCTGTGTATATAAAGGGACGACCCAGCAGCGGTTCAAGAACAAGAAACAATAGCTCAAGAGATAGGTAAAGCGGATTCGCTCCCTGCTCATCGAGATCAATCAATCCCACAACAACTGGATCGTAGGCTTTTACCTTCACCGCAAGGGGCTGAACCAGTATAAACTTCCTGTGTCCTTTGTTCCGGTTTAACCCCTTTAAGCTCATCTCGTTGCGATGGCTCCACGACTAAGTCCTTCTGCTAGGACATCTGACGTGTTAATTCCATGACAGTACCCGTGGTATAAACCACGTTTGTAGTGAATAATTGTCCTGCGTACAAAAAAATATAGCAGGGCGGAGTAGTATTGCTCAGATGTTTTAATATGTATATAAAAATAGATTGGGTGAATAGCACCTGGTATCTTTATCGGATGAACGCAGACACCGACGCTGGATAATGTTGGACATAGTTGATAAAATATCAGATGGTCAATTCATATAATGATGTACGTGCCGGTACTTATTCACCAAATCAAACATGAGATACTTGACTGATTTGTGTGCATGCATCTTGTATTGGTCCTTTCCAACCAACAAAAAGTAGTAATACTATTTCCTGGTTCTCGCACAAACTCTGCTGGTATTTAGCCTTCACATGGGACGAAGAGTAGTAGCACTTGGTCTAACTCATATAATAGAATGCTCCCGTTTTGTTAGTAGCAGGAGCATCGATTTCTCTTTCTTTTTTAAACTCCAATGTGCTTAGAACTACGGCGATGGTTTTTTGAGATAACTGAAACGCTGCCGGCTCAGGACCGTGGTAGAAACCGAAGTAGAAGCGGTGTGGACGCCGGCGGGTCAACGGAGAGGCAGCCCCGGATAGACAGCTGCGAAAGCGACCAATTTGACTGAACTTTCATCTACTGCCACATTGTTGAATAGAATGCTCTTGGTCAATCGTAGAAACACTTTTGCAAACTGCGTGTGCATTCCCTGAGTAACTTGAATGTGCAGTGGCACAAATAATATACTGATAAATAATCCTCCAATTACTGTAGCGGTGAAACAGACTTCATACATACACAACATTTCGGTCTTTTACTGGAAAAGCCAAGTTCCTTCCTCCAGATTTGTGAAGCGGCAGGTAGTCTTCAGCTTCTTGTATTTAGAAGCGGATACTGATGAAGTCATGTACCTAGGGTAGGGTCATGGACCTATCCAAGGTACCCTCCCCAAGGACATCTTTAGAAGAAATCGTCTTCCAGTCGACCTAGAGGGATTCCACTCGACGGACTTGAAGACACTCGGCCATGAAGACTCACTCGATCACCAGGAGTTCCAGAGCCACTCTGTATCCAAACAGTCTATAATTAAGTAGTCTTTATGGTCATGATGACACTTTATGTAAGGCGTTACCAGTAACGCCTGGCCTTAATGTACTTTAAGCCCTCTGCTACGTGGGCTGGCTGGGGTCTTGGCGTCCTCTATATAAGCCACCCCCCTCCACTAGCAGAAGGGTTCGCACCCCTGTAACTCTCACGCATATAATCCAGTCGACCGCGTCTGGGCACCGAGACGTAGGGCTGTTACTTCCTCTGAGAAGGGCCTGAACTCGTAAAACACTTGCGTGAACAACTACTCCATAGCTAGGATCTCCCCTCTCCTTTAGTACCCCCTACACTACTGTCAGACTTAGAACCACGACAGTTGGCGCCCACCTTGGGGCAGGTGTCTTAGCGATTTATTGGAGAAGTTGCAATTTTTTCGATCGCCTTCGTCATGGTTTCAGGCGGAGTTTTGGTCGAGGGCCGCGAGATCCGTCTCGGCGCACTCACGTTCATCGCCGACGACTCTGCCTGGCTTCGGGAGGCTCCGCTCGACGTCGACGCGCTCCCAGTCCGCGGAGCGACGCACTTTCGTGCGTGCATCCGCGGTGTCCTCCTGCGGCAACCGTCGACCAAGTATCGACCGGTTTTTGTGTCATCCTCCCTCCTAGCTTCCCGCTGATGCAAGCGCTCCAGTCGGTCCAGGCTTCAGCGGTGAGTGAGGCACGCGGTGGCTCGCCAGTTGACCACTGCCCAAGTCACGGAAATCGAGCCCGACGAATCTCTCTATGACCTGTTCGACTGGCTCCGTAGAGACTGCATCCGAGTGCGACAGCAGTGATCCAGCGGTGGAGGTCCTGATGGTTAATGGACCACACGGTCCCCCCGGCTTTTCTGGCGCTGAGGGAGGTAACGGCGGAGGCGATCCGTCGCATCCCCATGAGGAACACCTTCCCGAGCCCCTCAATTCGCTGCGGAGGGAAGAACTTCGCTGCCGGAACATGGATGCCCTTCATACTCCTATCATTGGAGAAACCCCTGAGGCTTGCGCCTTGGAGGACACGCGCTTGGCCAACCTGGCTGAGCACACTCGACTGGAGAACCTTCAGCGAGCACTCGACGAGTGTGCATGACAACGAGTCCCTTACTCTAGTCGACGTCAGCTCTTCCCACCTTCGACTCAGGTATACCGAACTCCGATTCAGAATTTAGTAGCTGCAGCCCGTATAGCAGAGTCAATTCAGCCTTCCCAGTCGGAGGCTGGCAGAGGCTTGATGCAGATCAGAGATTTGCTCTGGGCAGCAGTAGATCAGAATTCAGCTGTATCGCAGTCGCAGAACAGGATTCAGAGCAGATCCATGGCAGCGAATATGGTCTAGTCGGCTCAAAGCCCTAGATTGCACCCGAGGCGTGAAGGGCATGGTGACCGGCATGATCAGTACAGGAACCATGAGCAATATGATCACCAATTAGATTGCAACGATCGACATCGAGCGCCCACTCCTCCTCTAAGGGGTGGATCCTATGTGCCTCGATAGCAGGATGATAGGCGCCAGCACAGTGGCGGACGAAGAATCCCAGTCGACCCCAGGGAACCAGGCTTTGATGCGAGACCATCATCGTTCAAGGCCTGGTCGACCGGAACAGAGCTCACAGAGAGGGCAACGATAGAGATGTGCCCACCAGCAGCCGAGTGCATGTCTCCGGACCAGAGTGTTTCAGCAGAGCCATCCGAGCCGCCGTGATTCCTCCCAACTTCAGGTTGGCGACTGGAGTCAGCAAGTTCAACGGTGAGTCTAAGCCCGATACTTGGCTTGAAGACTACCGAGTGGCTGTCTAGATCGGTGGCGGAAATGACGAGGTGGCCATGAAACATCTGCCTCTTATGTTGGAAGGGTCAGCCAGGGCATGGCTGAATCAGTTGACACCCAGCAGCATTTACACATGGGAAGACCTCTCCCGAGTGTTTGTCAGAACGTTCGAAGGAACATGCAAGCAACCAGCAGGACTAACAGAGTTGCAATCTTGTGTGCAGAAGTCGAATGAGACTCTGAGAGACTAAATCCAGAGATGGATCACATTGCATCACCAAGTGGAGATTGTATCTGATCACCAGGCAGTCTGCGCCTTCAAGGAAAGCGTAAAGTACAGAGAGCTGAGCCTGAAATTTGGTCAAATCGGAGACATGTCTCTGAGTCGAATGATGGAGATAGCCACCAAATATGCCAATGGTGAGGAATAGGATCGGCTCCGGAGCGGCAAGCACAAGTTAGTCGCCCAGGAAACCGGAGGAGGGAACTCCAGTTGGAAGCAAAAGCGGAAAGCCGAGCCAGCTGCTCCTGGAGAAACCTTGGCCGTGACTCAAGGAAAGTTCAAAGGAAAGCCCAAAGGACCTTGGAACCCCAAGAAAGTGAAGGATAAAGAGGGAAATGACGTGATGGATTTCCCGTGTCACATCCACACGAAGAAAGATGAAGAGGGTAATTTCATTTACCCGAAGCATACCACTCGACAGTGTCGACTTCCGATACAGCAGTTCACAACCCAAGGATAAGGAAAAGGAGTCAGACAAAGCTGAGGACAAGGGAGATAGTGACGAGGAATACCCTCAGGTCAATTCTACTCTGATGATTTTTGCTGACGTTGAGAGCAAAAGTCAACTGAAAGTTATAAACCGAGAGGTGAATATGGTTGCTCCAGCAACACCCAATTATCTGAAGTGGTCTCAGACAGCCATCACATTCGACTAGTCTGATCACCCGAAGCACATAGCCACCCCTGGGAGGCAAGCTCTGGTGGTCGACCCAGTCGTTGAGGGCACTCGACTGACTAAAGTGTTGATGGATGGTGGTAGTAGTTTGAATATACTATACGCTGAGACGCTGAAAGGGATGGGCATTCCGATGTCCAGACTCAGCACAAGCAACATGAGTTTCTATGGAGTCATTCCTGGCAAGAAGGCCGCAACACTCGGCCAGATTGCTCTCGATGTGGTTTTTGGTGATTCCAAGAACTTCCGCAAAGAAAAGCTGACATTTGAGGTTGTAGAATTCCAAAGTGCCTACCACGCTATTTTGAGCAGGCCAACTTATGCACGTTTTATGGCTCGACCATGTTACGTGTACCTCAAATTGAAGATGCCTGGCCCTAAGGGCGTCATCACTGTTACTGGTAATCACAAGAAGGCAGAAGAGTGCTTCTAGAAAGGCTCAAAGATCGCCGATGCTCAGATGGTGGCAGAAGAGTGGCAGGAACACCAGAGGAATGCGGATCCGAGTGATTTGTTGCGTGCCAAGAAGCCCTCTACAGAATCAGCATTTCAGTCGTCCGGTGAGACAAAACCAGTTCATATCCACCCGACCAACCCCAACGCTGCTCCGACTCACATCTCCACAACACTCGACCCCAAATAGGAAGAAGCTCTCATCTAGTTCCTCCGTGAGAACTGGGACATCTTTGCATGGAAACCTTCTGACATGCCAGGTGTACCCAGGGGGCTGGCTGAGCATCATTTGCGAGTTGATTCAAAGGCAAAACCTGTCAAGGAACATCTGCGACGGTCCACTGTCCAGAAAAGGAAGGCTATTGGCGAAGAGGTGGCTCGGCTCTTAGCAGCAGAGTTTATCCGAGACATTTACCACTCCGAGTGGCTCGCCAATGTTGTCATGGTCCCCAAAAAGGACAACTCACTTCGCATGTGCATTGACTTTAAACATATCAATTGGGCCTGCCCGAAAGATCATTTTCCTCTTCCCCGCATCGATCAAATAGTCGACTCGACTGCAGGATGTGAGCGACTGTCTTTTCTAGATGCCTATTCCGGGTATCATCAGATCCGTCTGTATGGACCCGATGAGATCAAGACAGCTTTCATCACCCCATTTGGGTGCTTCTGTTATGTCACCATGCCATTCGGCCTCAAGAATGCCGGAGCCACGTTCATGAGGATGATTCAGAAGTGTTTGCTCACTCAAATCAGTCGGAATGTGGAAGCATACATGGATGACATTGTGGTCAAGTCACGGAAAGGTTCTGACCTGCTAACTGACCTCGCTGAAACATTTGCCAACCTCAGGAGGTATGATATCAAGCTTAATCCATCCAAGTGCACATTCGGAGTTCCTGGTGGAAAGTTACTCGGTTTTCTCGTTTCCGAACGAGGAATCGATGCAAACCCAGAGAAAGTGGGCACTATACTCCGAATGAAACGACCTGTGCGTGTGCACGATGTTCAGAAGCTTACTGGTTGCTTGGCCGCTTTAAGTCGATTCATCTCTCGTCTCAGTGAGAAGGCATTGCCTCTTTACCGACTGATGAAGAAGTCAGACAAGTTCGAGTGAACTCCTGAAGCTGACGCAACGTTTGCAGAGTTAAAAACCCTGCTTTCACCTAGCCGGTGCTTGCTGCCCCGATCAGCAAAGAGCCTTTGCTGCTTTACATTGCAGCCACATGACAAGTCGTCGGTACAGTACTTACGGTCGAGCAGGAAGAAGAAGGGAAAACCTTCAAAGTTCAGCGCCCAGTATACTATATTTCTGAAGTCCTGACCCCATCAAAGCAACGATACCCTCATTATCAGAAGCTTGTATATGGGATTTATATGACCACGAAGAAAGTTGCTCACTACTTCTCTGACCATACCATCACAGTCATCAGCGATGCCCCCTTATCAGAGATTCTGCACAATAGAGATGCAACTGGTCGAGTGGCAAAATGGGCGATTGAACTCCTTCCCCTTGATATCAGATTTGAGGCAAAGAAAGCTATCAAGTCCCAAGCAATAGCAGATTTCCTCGCCGAGTGGACTGAACAGCAGTTACCGACTCAAGTTCACTCGGAGCACTGGACTATGTTCTTTGATGGCTCTAAAATGCTGAATGGTTCCGGTGCCGGGGTAGTGTTGGTTTCTCCCCGAGGAGATAAGCTCAGATACATACTCCCGATTCACTTTGACTCCTCCAACAATGAAGCAGAATACGAAGCACTTTTGTATGGGTCGCATATGGCCATTTCACTCGGCGTCCGGCGCCTCATGGTCTACGGTGACTCGGATTTGGTGGTTAACCAAGTGATGAAGGAGTGGGACGTCAGAAGCCCAGCTATGACTGGTTACTGCAATGCAGTCAGAAAGCTGGAGAAGAAATTCGAGGGATTAGAGCTCCATCATGTTCCCTGACTGAAAAACCAAGAAGCTGATGACTTGGCGAAGATAGGTTCCAAAAGAGAAGCTATCCCGAGTGGCGTATTTTTGGAGCATGTTCACACGCCGTCAGTTCAAGAAGATCCTTTCACCAAAGAAGCCCCACAGCCAAAAAGTGCCACGGATCCGACTGAAGTTGAGGTCCCAGCCATGGTTGACTTAATCATGGAAGTTCTAGTTATCACTCCCGACTGGACAGTGCCTTACATCGCGTATATCCTAAGGAAAGAGCTCCCAGAGAATGAAGAAGAGGCTCAGCAGATCGTCTGTCGATCCAAGGCCTTTACTGTCATGAGGGGACAGTTGTACAGAGAAAGCGCGACTGGAGTCAGCCAGAAATGCATAACACCGGAAGAGGGTCGAGTGATTCTCAATGATATCCACTCGGGGACCTGTGGCCATCATGCGTCCTCTCGGACCATTGTGGCTAAAGCATACCGAGCAGGCTTTTACTGGCCCAGAGCAAATGAAATGGCGAAAGAGATAGTCGACAAATGTGAAGGATGTCAGTTCTACTCCAATATGTCACACAAGCCCGCCTCAGCCTTGAAGACCATTCCAATCGTCTGGCCTTTCGCTGTTTGGGGGTTAGATATGGTTGGACCACTGATAACTGGCAGGAGCGGCTTCACCCATGTACTGGTGGCAGTCGACAAGTTCACCGAGTGGATCGAAGCCAAGCCCATTAAAAATCTTGATGCTGGCACTGCCATCAGCTTCATCAGAGAATTGATATTCAGATATGGAGTTCCGCATAGCATCATCACTGATAATGGGTCAAACTTCAATTCCGATCAGTTCAAAGCCTTCTGCGCTTCTCAAGGCACTCGAGTCGACTACGCTTCAGTCGCCCACCCCTAGTCGAATGGGCAAGCAGAAAGAGCAAACAGCCTAATTCTCAAGGGACTAAAACCCCGGTTGATGCGTGACCTCAAGCACGCAGCAGGTGCGTGGGTCGACGAACTTCCATCAGTTCTTTGGGGATTGAGGACTACTCCAAATCGGTCGACTGGGAGAACTCCGTTCTTTCTGGTCTACGGAGTTGAAGCGGTTCTGCCAAGTGACCTGCTTCACAATGCACCGCGAGTCGAGCTCTACTATGAAGTCGAAGCAGAACAAGCCCGACAGGACGCAGTCGACCTTCTGGAAGAAGAAAGAGCGATGGCCATGATCTGGTCGACCATCTATCAGTAAGACTTGCACCGATTCTATGCCAAAAATGTGAAGAGCTGAGCCTTCCAGGAAGGAGACTTGGTCCTCCGAGTGGACCAACAGAAGCCGCACAAACTCGCCCCTACTTGGGAAGGCCCCTTCATTGTTAACAAAGTTCTCCACAATGGAGCATACCGTCTTTACAACGTTGATCGCCAGATTAGCGAGCCACGAGCTTGGAATGCGGATCTGCTCTGCCCCTTTTATACCTAAGTATTCACTCGGATGAGTTGTAATAAAAGTACTTCTATAGTTTATTTATCAAAGACAAGAGTTTTATAATTTTCCCAGTGATTGTTGTTACTTTTGTTCACACAAAGCAGTCCCCTAGTGGGTGGCTTAGCTGCGAATCCATTTCACCCAAGTTTGTAAAAAAATCCTTACCGAGTGGTGAGCCAGCCTCCCGCTCGGAGGCTTAGCTGCGAATCCGTTTCGCCTAAGTTTAAACAAAATCCTACCAAGTGGTAAGCCAGCCTTCCACTCAGAGGCTTAGCTGCAAATCCGTTTCACCTAAGTTTAAACAAAATCCTACCGGGTGGTAAGCCAGCCTTCCACTCGGAGGCTTAGCTGCGAATCCATTTCGCCTAAGTTTAAACAAAATCCTACCGAGTGGTAAGCCAACCTTCCACTCGGAGGCTTAGCCGCGAATCCGTTTCGCCTAAGTTTAAAACAAAATCCTACCGAGTGGTAAGCTAGCCTTCCACTCGGAGGCTTAGCTGCAGTCCAAGTACTCGCCTAAGTTTAAACAAAATCCTATTGAGTGGTGAGCCAGCCTCCCACTCGGGGGCTTAGCTGCAACCTAGTGTTCGCCTAAGTACAAAATACAACGTGCGCTCCGCAAGGAGGACGAAGCGCAGGTCGATTGCTACCTTCTCCTTCCAAGCTACGCCACAAATACAACATGCGCTCCGCAAGGAGGATGAAGCACAGGTCGACTGCTACCTTCTCCTTCCGAGCTACGCCACAAATACAACGTGCGCTCTGCAAGGAGGACGAGGCGCAGGCCGACTCTTGCCTTCTCCTTCCGAGCTACACCACAAATACAACATGCGCTCCGCAAGGAGGACGAGGCGCAGGTCAACTCCTGCCTTCTCCTTCTGAGCTACGCCACAAATACAACATGCGCTCTGCAAGGAGGACGAGGCGCAGGTCGACTCCTGCCTTCTCCTTCCGAGCTACGCCACAAATACAACATGCGCTCCGCAAGGAGGACGAAGCGCAGGTCGACTACTATCTTCTCCTTCGGAGGTACACCATGAAAATCCTACCGAGTGGAGAGCAAACCTCCCACTCGGGGGCTTAGCTGCAGCCCAGTGCTCGCCTAAGTTTTTGAAAATCCTACCGCATGGTGAGCAAACCTCCCACTCGGGGGCTTAGCTGCGACCAAGTGCTCACCTAAGTTTTTAAAAATCCTACCGAGTGGTGAGCAAACCTCCCACTCGGGCGCTTAGCTGCAGCCCAGTGCTCGCCTAAGTTTCTGAAATCCTACCGAGTGGAGAGCAAACCTCCCACTCGGGGGCTTAGCTGCAGCCCAGTGCTCGCCTAAGTTTTTAAAAATCCTACCGAGCGGTGAGCAAACCTCCGACTCGGGGGCTTAGAGCTGCAGCCCAGTGCTCGCCTAAGTTTTTGAAAATCCTAACGAGTGGAGAGAAAACCTCCCACTCGGGGGCTTAGCTGCAGCCCAGTGCTCGCCTAAGTTTTTAAAAATCCTACCGAGTGGTGAGCAAACCTCCCACTCGGGGGCTTAGCTGCAGCCCAGTGCTCGCCTAAGTTTTTGAAAATCCTATCGAGTGGAGAGCAAACCTCCCACTCGGGGGATTAGCTGCAACCCAGCGCTCGCCTAAGCATGATGAGTACAAGTCAATTACAATTTGTGCTTCGTCCCTACCTGCAAAAGAGCATCACAAACACTAGTATATATTCCAAGCAAAGGATGCTGATCGTTCGAAGGCAGAAGAAAACATATTCAATGGCAAACCTAAGTTCAGATAACGTCTTACGGATCCAGAAGTGCTCAGGCACCAAGCCTGTTAAAGTTTATCGGTTACAAAAACCACTCGGCATTCCGAGGCAAATTTAAGGCATCGAGCATAGAAGTTTTTTACTCCTCCCGCGGAGGACTGGAAGGCGCAACGAACTCGTCCAGGTCGATTCCATCTGCGATCCGAGTTGCAGCAGCAATGAAGGTCTCCATGAAAGATCGGAAGTCGTGCTTCTTGGTATTGGCCACTTTGAGAGACGCCAACTTGTCCTCTCGCGCGTCCTTGCAGTGAACACGGACCAGAGACAGAGCAACATCAGCACCACACCTGGCAGAGGACTTCTTCCATTCTTGCACTCGACTTGGAACTTCGTTCAGTCGAGTCATCAGAGACTCGAGATCGTTCTGAAGTGTTTCTCCCGACCAAAGCACTGTGTCGATGCGTGATGTTGCAACCTTCAGTCTCGCAAGATAGTCGACCACAGCAGCAACGCGAGACTCGAGACGGAGCATGTTCATGGCGGCTTCATCCTTCACAGGAGAGTTGATGGGATCTAAGCCAGTCTCCACTCGACTAGTCTCCTCTTCAAAGTTTTGGCAGAATTCTGTGGATACGATCCAAGGATAAGCTAACGTTCACACAATAAGTCAGTGATTACCAGTCGGATATGAGGGGTTACCTTCGAGCATGAGGAATAACTTCTTGGCGAGCCCTTCCAGATAAGCTTCTAACTCGTTCTTCTTTCCCACCAGTTCGCTAGCTTTGTCACTCAGGACCATCTTGTCATTCTTCAGTCGAGTGACCTCCTGGTTGGCCACGTCGAGAGCAGCTTTCAAATTAGTATTTTCCTCTTCAAGTTTGCTGATTGAAGCCAGCTTTTCCTCTGCGAGCCTGGTCTTCTCGGAAGATGCTTTCTGCACCTCAGCGAGGTCAAGATCCTTCTTCTTCAGAGAATCCCTCAGTTTATCTGTAAGATCACAGTAAGATCAGACTCGGGGATGGACAAGAAGCAAAGGCAGTTGTCAAGATTCTCACCAAACATACCTTTCGCCTCCTCCTTCGCCTTCGTGAAGTTCTCCTGGACAAGCTTCAGATCAAGTTCGAGCTGGATATGCTTGTTCTCCAATTCAGTATAACGAGCTGTAAGCTCGCAAGATTTCTGCGAAGAACCAATCGACAGACGTCAAAGATAGGTCACTTCCGAGTGACTAAGAGAAAAATCGTAGTATTTCTAAGACTACAGCGGAATCTAAACATTCAACTGTAGTTTCGGGGACTACACCCAGTGGGTGCACTCAGCGTGCCCCCACTAGTTCTATCAGCTAGTGTCGGTCAGTCGACCCCCCCCCCCAAAAAAGAGAGGGTGTTCTTCAGACCGTAGTCGACTGCCAGCAGTCGACCACAGTCTCGGGGACTACACCCAGTGGGTGCACTCAGCGTGCCCCCACCGGTTTATGATTCCATTCGACCAGATCGAGTGAAGACAGTAATGAGAAAAAAGCTCAAGACATAAAGACTATGGTCAACTGCCAGCAGTCGACCATAGCCTTGGGGACTACACCCAGTGGGTGCACTCAGCGTGCCCCCACCAATCCAGAATCTCAATCGACACACCCATTGGGCATACGACAGATACTAAGATTTTCAGAAAGAAAAGTTTTCAGGTACCATATCCTAACAGAACAGGCAGTGACCGACCAACCTGGACATTGCTCTGAAGGGCTGAACTGGCGTCATAAGCCGCTTGACTGGCGTCTCGGATCGCCTTCACTTGCTCCATCATGACCCCCGCCTGGCGTATGGCTTCTTTAGCAGCGCTTGCTTGGTCTTCGGGGACGTGGTGGGTAGAGAAAAGTGAAGGCTGACCAGCACTCGATGACGAAGGGCGAGCACTCGTCAGCGGCACCGCGAAGGATACGGTAGGCCGAGTGATGTTGTCCCCCTCCGCAACCAACGTCTCAGGTGCTGATACGACCTGAGCTGTCTCGCCAGCAGACGCTCTCCTATTCCTCCTCTGCCTCAGTGGTTCCTCGTCTTCATCATCGTCAGGAAGATCAATGATGATATTAGATGGAGCTGCAGAAAAGAGTCAAAGTTAAAAACGAAGATCCCACCGACTGAAAACGAAACCTCAAGAGTCATACCAGGGTTGGAAGTGACGGCATCCTCCATTTCTTGATCTTCAGGTCTGGCCAAGGTATCAGAAGTAGCAGCACTGCAGTTTCAGAAATCAGTCGGTCAGCTAACGAATCGACCAAGAATAAATCCATGAGAAACAAGAGGACACAAGTTATGTCATTACCCAGAAATAGTGGGAATCACCATCTTCATCTTCGGCAAGGCCTTCGTCGGCTTTGACGGCACCACTCGAGATTGCTTCGGCGCTTTCTCAGTCGGCGCCGGAGAGGTCGTCCGAGGACGCTTGGTCGACTGCACAATAGGCGCGGCCCCCTTGCCGCGCTCGACTGCAGGGTCATGGGCAAGCTTGGACCTTCTTTCATAACTGGGAGGCGCAACTTCCTCCTCCTCTTCCTCCTCCTCCTCCTCATTGGAGCCAGCATCTTCATCACCCTCATTGCCATCCGATTCCCACTCCTCTTGACTTTCACCTCCACTTCCTTCCTCCTCCTCGGTCTGTGCTTGCGCCCCGTTGGGCATCGAATACAACTCAGTGGTAGCCTGAAAGACAACAAACAAGACAAAAGTCGATCGACTGATCCGCAGCAAAACAGAATGGACGAAACATGATTACAGTCGGAGATAAGTGGTCATACCTTGTCTGGTTCATAAGACTGGTCGAGTGGCGGGATCCTCCTGGCCCCACGAGGGTTGTGCTTGTTCCCTGTGATGGCAGTCATCCACCTCTTCAGTGTGACGTCGTCGACCTCCTCTGGGTGGACCCGAGTGGTGTCTTCAGTACCAGAGTACAACCACATCGGGTGGCCCGGGTACTGGAGTGGCTGGATGCGCCGTCGAAGGAAAACCTCCAGAAGATCCATGCCAGTCACACCGTCACGAATGAGTTGGACTACACGCTCCATCAACATTTTAAACTGAGCCTTCTCCTCCGGTAGCACTTTCAGAGAAGACGGCTTGTTCACTCGACTCATGGAGAAGGGAGGGATCCCAGTCAATTGCCCTGGCGTCGACTGGTCTTGGCAATAGAACCAGGTCGACTGCCACCCTCTAACTGACTCGGGAAGGGTCATAGCTGGAAAAGCACTCTTACTCACCATCTGGACCCCAAGACCCCCGCACATCTGGATTACTTGGGTTCTCTCGTCATTCAGATTAGCCTTTTTCACCGTCTGAGAGCGACAAGTGAATATGTGTTTGAAAAGGCCCCAGTGCGGCTGACAACCCAAGAAGTTTTCGCACAAAGACACGAAAGCGGCGAGATAGGCAATGGAATTGGGTGTGAAGTGATGGAGCTGTGCCCCGAAGAAGTTCAGAAACCCCCGAAGGAAAAGATGCGGTGGCAGAGAAAACCCACGATCGACATGGGTCGCTAAGAGGACACACTCACCCTCCTGAGGCTGCGGCTGCCACTCCGTCCCCGGAAGCCTAGCTGCCCCGTGCTCGACCAGCCCTTCGTTGGCCAGGTCGTCGAGATCCTTCTGGGTGATGGTCGAGCAGATCCAATCCCCCTGGATCCAACCTTGCGGCAGGCGGGACCGCGACGAGGATCCACCCCGACTGGTCGCTCTCCCCTTCGCCTTCGCCGTCGCCTTCTTCGCCCGCTCCAAAGCCGCCGTCTTCTCCTTCACCATTGTCGCCGACGAGGCTGGTACGGAGCAGCGGCGCTAAACAAATAGCAAGCGCAGCGGATGAATCTGAAGATGGGGGAGGGGAAAATGAGGGAGCACTGTTAAAAAACCTCCGCCCGGTGCCTTATATGGAGTCGCTTCCGAGTGGCTGACTGGTAGGCCCGGGCAATCCTGTCAAATCCCGAAACAGTCGCGCGAGCGATACGTGGCGAAAAAGGCGGCACGGAAATCGAGGCATCTCTGCCTTATCCCATCCGAGTACCGCGGCCTTCTCTGCTTCGCGCGTTTCCCGAAATTCGGATCCCACTAAATCCGCTAACTGCAGGGCAACTCGTTAGACGGAAGATCTCCTGCGATCCGTCGCTCAGAAATCTTCAAGTACATAAAGTTCACTCGACAGATATGAAGAATGGATCAAGGCGATTGAAAGAGAAGTTGACGCCATCGCTAAAAAGTCATTGATCCAGAGTAAAACACATTCATAGCACCAGAAAACAGGTCGGAAAGATTATCAACTCCTTCCTCACTCAAACCTCGATCCATTCGGGGGCTAATGATGAAGTCATGTACCTAGGGTAGGGTCATGGACCTGTCCAAGGTACCCTCCCCAAGGACATCTTTAGAAGAAATCGTCTTCCAGTCGACCTAGAGGGATTCCACTTGACGGACTTGAAGACACTCGACCATGAAGACTCACTCGACCACCAGGAGTTCTAGAGCCACTTTGTATCCAAACGGTCTGTAATTAAGTAGTCTTTATGGTCATGATGACACTTTATGTAAGGCGTTACCAGTAACGCCTGACCTTAATGTACTTTAAGCCCTCTGCTACGTGGGCTGGCTGGGGTCTTGGCGTCCTCTATATAAGCCACCCCCCTCCACTAGCAGAAGGGTTCGCACCCCTGTAACTCTCACGCATATAATCCAGTCGACCGCCTCCGGGCACCGAGACGTAGGGCTGTTACTTCCTCCGAGAAGGGCCTGAACTCGTAAAACACTTGCGTGAACAACTACTCCATAGCTAGGATCTCCCCTCTCCTTTAGTACCCCCTACACTACTGTCAGACTTAGAACCACGACAGATACAGCAGAGGGGCGCTAGCGACTTGATCAGCCGGCGTCGACGGCTTTTGGCACAGATCCGCAGGCCAAAACAGTGGACGTGGCTATAAGTGAGCCATTCTGTCAGGATGGCTCGCAACGAGGCGGGTCAATAGCCTGCCTCTGGGCAGCTCGTAGACAAGGACTATCCAACGAGGGAGCGTCTTGCCGTGCGAGGCCACAGAGGAATAGACTAGGTCGTGATCTTCCTTTTGGTAATTGAAAACTGAACCATTACTACTAGTATCTTCATGTACTAGTGAAGGAAATATGCCCTAGAGGAAATAATAAAGTTATTATTTATTTCCTTATTTCATGATAAATGTTTATTATTCATGCTAGAATTGTATTAACCGAAAACATAATACATGTGTGAATACATAGACAAACATCGTGTCACTAGTATGCCTCTACTTGACTAGCTCGTGTATCAAAGATGGTTAAGTTTCCTAACCATAGACATGAGTTGTCATTTGATTAACGGGATCACATCATTAGGGGAATGATGTGTTTGACTTGACCCATTCCGTTAGCTTAGCACTTGATCGTTTAGTATGTTGCTATTGCTTTCTTCATGACTTATACATGTTCCTATGACTATGAGATTATGTAACTCCCATTTATCGGAGGAACACTTTGTGTGCTACCAAACATCACAATGTAACTAGGTGATTATAAAGGTGCTCTACAGGTGTCTCTAAAGGTACTTGTTGAGTTGGCATATTTCAAGATTAGGATTTGTCACTCCAATTGTCGGAGAGGTATCTCTGGGCCCTCTCGGTAATGCACATCACTATAAGCCTTGCAAGCAATGTAGCTAATGAGTTAGTTACGGGATGATGCATTAAGTAACGAGTAAAGAGACTTGCCGGTAACGAGATTGAACTAGGTATTGAGATACCGACGATCGAATCTCGGGCAAGTAACATACCGATGACAAAGGGAACAACGTATGTTGTTATGCGGTTTGACGGATAAAGATCTTCGTAGAATATGTGGGAGCCAATATGAGCATCCAGGTTCCGCTATTGGTTATTGACCGGAGACGTGTCTCTGTCATGTCTACATAGTTCTCGAACCCGTAGGGTCCGCACGCTTAAAGTTCGATGATGGTTATATTATGAGTTTACGTGTTTTGATGTACCTAAGATAGTTCGGAGTCCCGGATGTGATCACGTACATGACGAGGAGTCTCAAAATGGTCGAGACATAAAGATCGATATATTGGATGACTGTATTTGGATACCGGAATGGTTCCAGGTGAGATTGGGACAATACCGGAGCACCGGGAGGTTATCGGAACCCCCCGGGAGGTATATGGGCCTTAATGGGCTTTAGTGGAAAGGAGGGGAAAGGAGCAAGGGAGGGGGCGTGCCCCCCCCCAATCCCAATCCGAATTGGGAGGGGGCCGCCCCCCTTTCCTTCCTCGCTCCTTCCTCTTCCTTCCCTTTCCCTCTCCAAATAGGAAAAGGAGGAGTCCTACTCCTGGCGGGAGTAGGACTCCCCCCTTGGGCACGCCTCCTCCTCCTGGCTGGCCCCCTCCTCCACTCCCTTATATACGGGGGAGGGGGCACCCCATAGACAGAGCAATTGATCCATTGGATCTCTTAGCCGTGTGCGGTGCCCCACTCCACCATAGTCCACCTCGATAATATCGTAGCGGTGCTTAGGCGAAGCCCTGCGTCGGTAGAACATCATCATCATGACCATGCCTTCGTGCTGACGGAACTCTCCCTCAAAGCTCGGCTGGATCGGAGTTCGAGGGACGTCATCAAGCTGAACGTGTGCGGAACTCAGAGGTATCATGCGTTCGATACTTGATCGGTCGGATCGTGAAGACGTACGACTACATCAACCGCTTTGTGCTAACGCTTCCGCTTGCGGTCTACGAGGGTACGTGGACACACTCTCCCCTCTCGTTGCTATGCATCACCATGATCTTACATGTGCGTAGGATTTTTTTTGAAATTACTACATTCCCCAACAGTGGTATCAGAGCCTGGTTTTATGCGTAGATGTTATATGCACGAGTAGAACACAAGTGAGTTGTGGGCAATACAAGTCATATTGCTTACCAGCATGTCATACTTTGGTTCAGCGGTATTGTTGGATGAAGTGGCCCGTATCGACATTACGTGTACGCTTACGCGAGACTGGTTTTACCTTCGTGCTTTGCACACAGGTGACTAGCGGGTGTCAGTTTCTCCCACTTTAGTTGAACCGAGTGTGGCTACGCCCGGTCCTTGAGAAGGTTAAAACAACACTAACTTGACGAACTATCATTGTGGTTTTGATGCGTAGGTAAGAACGGTTCTTGCTCAGCCCATAGCAGCCACGTAAAACTTGCAACAACAAAGTAGAGGACGTCTAACTTGTTTTTGCAAGGCATGTTGTGATGTGATATGGTCAAGGCATGATGCTATATTTTTATTGTATGAGATGATCATGTTTTGTAACCGAGTTATCGGCAACTGGCAGGAGCCATATGGTTGTCACTTTATTGTATGCAATGCAATCGCCTTATAATTGCTTTACTTTATCACTGAGCGGTAGCGATAGTCATAGAAGCAATAGTTGGCGAGACGACAACGATGCTACGATAGAGATCAAGGTATCACGCTGGTGACGATGGTGATCATGACGGTGCTTCGGAGATGGAGGTCACTAGCACAACATGATGATGGCCATATCATATCACTTATATTGATTGCATGTGATGTTTATCTTTTATGCATCTTATATTGCTTTGATTGACGGTAGCATTATAAGATGATCTCTCACTAAATTTCAAGATAAAAGTGTTCTCCCTGAGTATGCACTGTTGCCAAAGTTCGTCGTGCCCAGACACCACATGATGATCGGGTGTGATAAGCTTTACGTCCATCTACAACGGGTGCAAGCCAGTTTTGCACACGCATAATACTCAGGTTAAACTTGACGAGCCTAGCATATGCATGTATGGCCTCGGAACACTGAGACCGAAAGATCGAGCGTGAATCATATAGTAGATATGATCAACATAGTGATGTTCGCCATTGAAAACTACTCCATTTCACGTCATGATCGGTTATGGTTTAGTTGATTTGGATCACATGATCACTTAGATGATTATAGGGATGTCTATCTAAGTGGGAGTTCTTAAGTAATATGATTAATTGAACTTAAATTTATCATGAACTTAGTACCTGATAGTATTTTTGCATGTCTATGTTATTGTAGATAGATGGCTCGTACTGTTGTTCCGTTGAATTTTAATGCGTTCCTTGAGAAAGCAAAGTTGAAAGATGATGGCAGCAATTACACGGACTGGGTCCGTAACTTGAGGATTATCCTCATTGCTGCACAGAAAAATTATGTCCTGGAAGCACCGCTGGGTGCCAGGCCTGTTGTAGATGCAACTGACGACATTAAGAACGTCTGGCAGAGCAAAGTTGATGACTACTCTATAGTTCAGTGTGCCATGCATTACGGCTTAAAACCGGGACTTCAATGATGTTTTGAACGTCATGAAGCATATGAGATGTTCCAGGAGTTGAAGTTAATATTTCAAGCAAATGCCCGGATTGAGAGATATGAAGTCTCCAATAAGTTCTACAGCTGCAAGATGGAGAAGAATAGTTCTGTCAGTGAACATATACTCAAAATGTCTAGGTATAACAATCACTTGATTCAGCTGGGAGTTAATCTTCCGGATGATAGTGTCATTGAAAGAATTTTTCAATCACCGCCACCAAGCTACAAGAGCTTCGTGATGAACTTTAATATGCAAGGGATGAACAAGACAATTCCCGAGCTCTTCGCAATGCTAAAGGCTGCGGAGGTAGAAATCAAGACGGAGCATCAAGTGTTGATGGTCAACAAGACCACCAGTTTCAAGAAAAAGGGTAAAGGGAAGAAGAAGGGGAACTTCAAGAAGAATGGCAAACAAGTTGCTTCTCAAGAGAAGAAACCCATATCTGGACCTAAGCCTGAGAGTGAGTGCTTCTACTGCAAACAGACTGGTCACTGGAAGCGGAACTGCCCCAAGTATTTGGCGGATAAGAAGGATGGCAAGGTGAACAAAGGTATATGTGATATACATGTTATTGATGTGTACCTTACCAGAGCTTGCAGTAGCACCTGGGTATTTGATACTAGTTCTGTTGCTAATATTTGCAACTCGAAACAGGGAATACGGATTAAGCGGACACTGGCTAAGGACGAGGTGACGATGCGTGTGGGAAATGGTTCCAAAGTCGATGTGATCGCCGTCGGCACGCTACCTCTACATCTACCTTCGGGATTAGTTTTAGACCTGAATAATTGTTATTTGGTGCCAGTGTTGAGCATGAACATTATATCTGGATCTTGTTTGATGCGAGACAATTATTCATTTAAATCTGATAATAATGGTTGTTCTATTTATATGAGTAATATCTTTTATGGTCATGCACCCTTAAAGAGTGGTCTATTTTTGATGCATCTCGATAGTAGTGATACACATATTCATAATGTTGAAGCCAAAAGATGCAGAGTTAATGATAGTGCAACTTATTTGTGGCACTGCTGTTTGGGTCATGTTGGTGTAAAGCGCATGAAGAAACTCCATACTGATGTACTTTTGGAATAATTTGATTATGAATCACTTGGTACTTGCGAACCATGCCTCATGGGCAAGATGACTAAAACGCCGTTCTCCAGAACTATGGAGCAAGCAATTGATTTGTTGGAGATCATACATACTGATGTATGTGGTCCAATGAATGTTGAGGCTCGCGGCGGATATCATTATTTTCTCACCTTCACAGATGATTTAAGCAGATATGGGTATATCTACTTAATGAAACATAAGTCTGAAACATTTGAAAAGTTCAAAGAATTTTGGAATGAAGTTGAAAATCATCGTAACAAGAAAATAAAGTTTCTACGATCTGATTGTGGAGGAGAATATTTGAGTTACGAGTTTGGTCTACATTTGAAACAATGCGCAATTGTTTCACAACTCATGCCACCCGGAACACCACAGCGTAATGGTGTGTCCGAACATCGTAATCGTACTTTACTAGATATGGTGCGATCTATGTTGTCTCTTACTAATTTACCGCTATCATTTTGGGGTTATGCTTTAGAGACAGCTGCATTCACATTAAATAGGGCACCATCAAAACCCGTTGAGACGACGCCTTATGAATAGTGGTTTGGCAAGAAACCAAAGTTGTCGTTTCTTAAAGTTTGGCGCTGTGATGCTTATATGAAAAAACTTCAACCTGATAAGCTCGAACCCAAATCGGAGAAATGTGTCTTCATAGGATACCCAAAGGAAACTGTTGGGTACACCTTCTATCACAGAACCGAAGGCAAGACATTTGTTGCCAAGAATGGATCCTTTCTAGAGAAGGAGTTTCTCTCGAAAGAAGTGTGTGGGAGAAAAGTAGAACTTGATGAGGTAACTGTACCTGCTCACTTATTGGAAAATAGTTCATCACAGAAACTGGTTCCTGTGACGACTACACCAATTAGTGAAGAAGCTAATGATATTGATCATGAAACTTCAGATCAAGTCACTACCGAACCTGTAGGTCAACTAGAGTAAGATCCGCACTAGAGTGGTACGGTAATCCTATTCTAGAGGTCATGTTACTTGACCATGGTGAACCTACGAATTATGAGGAAGTGATGATGAGCCCAGATTCCACAAAATTGCTTGAGGCCATGAAATCTGAG
The DNA here is from genome assembly GCF_018294505.1 of Triticum aestivum. Classification (NCBI taxonomy): domain Eukaryota; kingdom Viridiplantae; phylum Streptophyta; class Magnoliopsida; order Poales; family Poaceae; genus Triticum; species Triticum aestivum. Next base: position 619,025,032 of record NC_057810.1, on the reverse strand, counting down.
ATGGGATCCATGTATGAGAACAAAGTATGGACTTTGGTTGACTTGCCCGATGATCGGCAAGCCATCGAGAATAAATGGATCTTCAAGAAGAAGACTGACGCTGATGGTAATGTTACTGTCTACAAAGCTCGACTTGTTGCGAAAGGTTTTCAACAAGTTCAAGGGGTTGACTACGATGAGACTTTTTCACCCGTAGCGATGCTTAAGTCTGTCCGAATCATGTTAGCAATTGCCGCATTTTATGATTATGAAATTTGGCAAATGGATGTAAAAACTGCATTCCTGAATGGATTTCTGGAAGAAGAGTTGTATATGACTCCAAAACAATTCTAATGGCAATTTTTATCCGTTTTGGAATATTTAAGAATTTTCGAAAGAAAGAAGTAGTCTGGGAAGGACACGAGGCCTCCACGACGGTGGAGGGTGCGCCCACCCTTCCTGGGCGTGCCCCCCTATCTTGTGGCCACCTCGTGTACCTCCCGGACTCCGTTTTCTTGCACGTTACGTATCTTGGTCGGTAAAAATTCATTATATAATCGCCCAAAGATTTTGACCACCGTATCACGCAAATATCCTCTATTTTTGTTTCGAGCTGTTCCTGTTGCAGTTTAAGAGCAAGATTGAAAGCACAAGTGCTCCCTGGGTGATTTTGGTAATTAATGTCAACATATCTCTTGTTGGACTAACACTTTTACCTTGTATGTTTCAGACAAGTTCAACAATGAAGTGGCATGGACTAAAGGATGTGGAACCCCTTCAAGATGCTAAGGACAAAGGATTGGCTCAAGCTTCAAGCACAAGACTCTACATTTTATATTTCAGTGATCCAAGATCACATTGAGTCTATAGGAAAAGCCAATACTATCAAGAGGGGATGAGGTGTTGCTTAATGGCTTACTTGCTCAAGTGCTTAGTGATATGCTCCAGAGCCCTCAACAACTTTCTCACATCATATATGTCCTAAACCAAAAAGTCTAACTCGGCCCCACTGATTCTATCTATCCGGCGCCACCGAGTTCATATGTCTTAGCCACTGCCACAAACCCTAGGCAAATCAGTCTCACGGATAGGGATCTCGGTATCACCGAGATGGGACTGTAATCTCTCTGTGTATTTCCATTACCAAAATCGGTCCCACCGAGTTTGAGTAATTGGTACTACCGAGATTACAATGCAAACTCTCTGTTCCTCTTCGTAACATTTCGGTCCAACCGAGATGAGCGAATTGGTCCCATCGAGTTTGCCTAACCAACTCTGTGGTTAGCTTATTACCAAAATCGGTCCCACCGAGTTTGTGTAATCGGTCTCACCGAGATTATGTTATGCCCTAACCCTAACCATATCGGTCCTACCGAGATGCATGTCGATCCCACCGAAAATCCTAACGGTCACTAGATTTGCTGAATTGGTCCGACCGAGTTTCTCAATTCGGTCCCACAGAGATTGGCAATTTGTGTGTAACGGTTAGATTTTGTGTGGAGGCTATATATACCCCTCCACCCACTCTTCATTCGTGGAGAGAGCCATCAGAACGAACCTACACTTCCAACTTGCATTTTCTAAGAGAGAACCACCTACACTTGTGTTGAGACCAAGATATTCCATTCCTACCATATGAATCTTGATCTCTAGCCTTCCCCAAGTTGCTTTCCACTCAAATCTTCTTTCCACCAAATCCAAATCCTGTGAGGGAGAGTTGAGTGTTGGGGAGACTATCATTTGAAGCACAAGAGCAAGGAGTTCATCATCAACACACCATTTGTTACTTCTTGGAGAGTGGTGTCTCCTAGATTGGCTAGGTGTCCCTTGGGAGCCTCCGACAAGATTGTGGAGTTGAACCAAGGAGTTTGTAAGGGCAAGGAGATAGCCTACTTCACGAAGATCTACCGCTAGTGAGGCAAGTCCTTCGTGGGCGAAGGCCATGGTGGGATAGACAAGGTTGCTTCTTCGTGGACCCTTCGTGGGTGGAGCCCTCTGTGGACTCATGCAACCATTACCCTTCATGGGTTGAAGTCTTCATCAACGTGGATGTAAGATAGCACCACCTATCGGAACCACGACAAAAACATCCGTGTCTCCAAATGCGTTTGAATCCTCCAATCCCATCCCTTTACATTCTTTCAAGTTGCATGCTTTACTTTCTGCTGCTCATATACTCTTTGCATGCTTGCTTGTTATGTATTGTAAGTGTTAAACTTGTGCCAAAACTCCACTTAAACTTAAAGAACTTAAAAACTGCAACTTTTGGTACTTAGTGTCTAATCACCCCCCCCTCTAGACACCTCTTCTCGGTCCTTTCAATTGGTATCAAAGCTTTGGTCTCCATTGCTTTGGTTTAAACACCATTGGAGGAAGATGGGTGAGTCTACAATTGGGAGTCTTAGACATAGAGTGCCTATACTTGATGGAGAGTACTTTCATGAGTGAAAAAATGAGATGCTTGTGATTTTCAATCAATATCATTTGAACAAGTACATTGCTAGCCCTTGTGCACCTCATGTTGATCCTATGCATCCTACCCTTGATGAGTCAATTTACATGATTCACAATCTTAGAACTGTTGGACTTATCACTAGAGGCTTGCCTAGAAACTTGATTGGATGTTTGCCTACTCTTAAGTGTGCCTACACCATATGGAAATTTCTTGAGGAACGTTTTCCAAATTATTCCTTGAAAAATCTTGATGAAATTCTCCATAAGTCTATTGCCTTGAGTAAGATGAATTCCAGTGATCCTATGTTTGGTGATTGTCTATTTCAGCTTACAAACCTTATGCGTGCCAAAGGAGATGTTGGAATTATTAGTGATATTATTTCCGAAGCTATAAAAATTCATAAACAAGATCATTGTCAAACTCACTCTAACGAATCACCCTCTCTAGGATTTGATCCACCACATGACGATGTTGAACATGGATACTATGACGAGGATGATGATAGTGACTTTGATCTTGATGATGCAATGAGACACTTTGGTCTTATGGAAAATCTTCGGGGATATATGGCAGGAGGAAAGGAATGGGTCCTTGATAGTGGATGTACCGATCACATGACCAGATATAAAGATATGTTTCGTGAGCTTGTTGAAAACGATGGTCCTCGAAAGTATGTCACTTTTGGTGATAACTCAAAGGGTAAGGTGGTTGGCCTCGGTAAGGTGGCCATATCACATGATAGCTCCATACAAAATGTCATGCTCGTTGAATCTCTTGGCTACAACTTACTTTCAGTATCTAGACTTGCTGATTTCGGTTTCAATGTCCTATTTACTGAAGTAGATTGCCAAGTGTTTCATAGAGATAATCATAAAATGGTCTTTACCGGTGTACATAGAGGTGATCTATACATTGTTGATTTCACTAAAAGGGCTCAACCTAGAACTTGCTTTATTGCTAAATCTTCTAAAGGTTGGTTATGGCATAGACGATTAGGTCATGTTGGCATGCGAAACCTTGACAAGCTTATTAAAGGAAATCATATCCTTGGTGTTAACGATGTCATATTTGATAAGGATAGACTTTGCAATGCTTGTTAGGCAGGTAAACAGGTCGGAGGGAGGCATCCCGTGAAAAACATCATGACCACAAGGAGGCCACTCGAGCTACTTCACATGGATCCTTTTGGTCCCAACGCCTACAAAAGTCTCGGCAGAAATTCTTTTGGTCTAGTTATAGTTGATGATTTTTCAAGATTTACGTGGGTGTTCTTTCTCGATGATAAATCACAGGTTCAAAAGATCTTCAAAAACTTCGCTAGGAAGGCCCAAAATCAATTTGAAGTGAAGATCAAGAAGGTTCGCAGCGACAACGAAACGGAGTTCAAGAACGCAAATGTGGATACCTTTCTTGACGAAGAAGGTATTTCACACGAGTTGTCGTCTACGTACACACCTCAACAAAATGGAGTTGTTGAGAGGAAGAACCGGACGCTCATCGAAATGGCAAGAATGATGCTTGATGAGTACAAGACGCCGAAGCACTTTTGGGCAGAAGCAGTTGAGACAGCTTGTCATGCAACAAATCGCTTATATCTTCACAAGCTACTCGGCAAGACGGCATACGAGCTTCTCACTGGTAACAAACCCCAACTTGGATACTTTCGAGTATTCGGCTCAAAGTGCTACATTCTTGATAAGCATCATCATTCTAAATTTGCTCCTAAGTCTCATGAAGGTTTCCTACTTGGTTATGGCTCAAACTCTCACACATACCATATCTACAACAATTTCACCGGAAAGGTTGAAGAAACGGTAGATGTGAAGTTTGATGAATCTAACGGCTCGCAAGTAGAGCAATTCCCAATTGATGTAGGAGACAAAGACCCCTTGGAAGCAATCCAAGACTTGTCTATTGGCAAGATTCGTCCAACGGAGGTGAAGGAGAGTACCTCGTCCGTCTAAGTGGAAGCTTCTACCTCACGACAAGGTGAACCAAGAGTTGATACGTAAGCATCCACAAGTGGGACATACCAAGATGAATAAAACTAGGAAGTGCACCGAGATGAATGCCAACAACCTCCTTCTCCACCACGACAAGAGAACGACAACGTCAACAATGAAGAAGGCCAAGAAGAAGAACAAGATGAAGAAGATTTTCAACCAAGACCCAAGCAAAAGCTTTCACGAGTTCGAGCAAGAATTGGTAAAGACCATCCCGTCGAGCAAATCTACAATGATATCCAAACCGGGAGAATCACTCGCTCTAAAACTCGTATAGCTAACTTTTGTGAACACTATTCATTCATCTCTAGCATTGAACCTATGAAGGTTGAAAAAGCATTGGAAGATCCGGATTGGATAAACACTATGCATGAAGAGCTACACAACTTTGAGAGAAATCAAGTTTGGACATTGGTTGAGAAGCCCGACAACAACCACAACATCATCAGTACCAAATGGGTGTTTCGCAACAAGCAAGATGAAGATGGACAAGTAGTTCGCAACAAAGAATGACTTGTCGCCCAAGGCTACACACAAGTCAAAGGTATGGACTATGGTGAGACTTATGCTCCCGTTGCTAGACTTGAGTCCATTCGCATCTTAATTGCCTATGCTAATCACCATGATATCACCTTGTACCAAATGGACATTAAAAGTGCTTTTCTAAATGGTGAAATAGAGGAGGAAGTATATGTTAAGCAACCTCCCGGCTTTGGCAAGCCTAAGAAACCTAATCATGTTTACAAACTTCACAAAGCTCTTTATGGTCTTCAACAAGCTCCTAGAGCGTGGTATAAATGCTTTACCAAGTTCCTTATTGAAAAAGGCTTTGAAATTGGAAAAATACATTCTACTCTTTTTACCAAGATGGACAATGGAGAACTATTTGTATGCCAAATCTATGTTGATGATATTATATTTGGATCAACTAACCCTCATTTTAGTGAAAAGTTTGGGAAGCTAATGTCGGAGAAGTTTGAGATGTCGATGATGAGTGAACTCAAATTCTTTCTTGGTTTGCAAATCAAGCAAACTAAGGAAGGTACCTTTGTCTCTCAAACAAAGTACACCAAGGACTTATTCAAGAAGTTCAATATGCAAGAATACAAAGGTATGACTCCACCCATGCCTACTAGTGGACATCTTGATTTGACCAAAGATGGTGAACCGGTTGATCAAAAATTTTATCGCTCTATGATAGGTTCATTGTTATATCTATGTGCTTCACGTCCTGATATCATGCTAAGTGTGTGCATGTGTGCATGATATCAAGCTGCTCCTAAAGAATGTCATCTTAAGGCCGTGAAAAGGATAGTGAGATACTTAATCCATACACCAAACTTTGGCATTTGGTATCCAAAGAGGGCCTCTTTCGATCTTGTTGGCTACTACGACTCAGACTATGCCGGTGACAAGGTTGATAGAAAGTCCACTTCAGGTACTTGTCAATTTCTTGGTAGATCTCTTGTGTCTTGGTCTTCAAAGAAACAAAACTTGGTATCTGTCATGGTGGGCGCGCAGCAGATGCCAAGGGATGGCGAAAGAGAGGAGGAGGCTCGAGGGCACTGGTGGGCTCGAGAGGCGAGGTTGGCATGAGCGGGTGCGGGACGCCGGACATACCCAGGTTCGGCGCTCCCCGGAGAGATAATACCCCTAGTCCTGCCGAGTGTAGTTGGATGATCGATAGTACAATGTTACTCCTGGAGCTGTATGGAGGAGGAAGGAAGCTGGCCAAGGCTTGGGCTGCTCCTTCTCCCCGGTGTTGCTGTTGGGTGGCTAGTCCTATGCTCGCTGGCTCTATCTGTTTCTCACAGGCAGCTTTGCATTACATGTCCTCCTATCTAGGCACGGGTTCCTGGGGGGTTTTATAGACCAACCCACCCAGGGTTACAATGGTAATATGCCGAGTCGGTGGGTCCGTATTGTCGATGTCCGGGACGCCGGGCTGGGTCCCGCTTGAGGGCTTGTGGTTCACAGGGTTCCCCTAGGTGCGGGCCCCGCATGCCTAGGGGAACTGTGCTCCGTCTTGTCGATTGTCAGGGCGTGGCCAAGTTGAGTCGTGTATAGTGCTCTCCATCAGGCTGCCGCTTGCAGTCGTCAGCGGTGAGGGCGGGAGCACTGTTGCCATGCCAGCCTTGGTCAGTGGGTAGGTGTGGGGCACTGTTGCCATGCTCCGGCTGACCAGAAGCATGGGTGGAAACACTGTTGTCTTGGTCATCGGTGGTTGAGGTCTTGTCCCATCGTACGGCCTGGATGGGACGGGAGCTGACTCGTGGCTAGGTTGCCGTGGACGCCACGGGTGGGGCTGGCTTGCTGGGGAAGCCTTGGTTGCACCAAGTCGAGTTGTCTTGTGCCAGTTGCTGAGGCCGGGTCAACGTACCTTGCCGGGTCGGAGAGTTTGGCCAAGTCGCGGGCCCTGCCGGGTCGACCGACCTGGCCAGGCGCGTGCCGGTTTGCGGGGCGGTGCGGGCCCCGTAGTTTTCGAAAAGGATCTGGGTTCCATTGCCTGCCCGGGGTTCATCCCCCGGCAGTAGTCCCCGAAGCTGTGAAGGTCCGCTGTCTTCGGATGAGTGGGCCTTCGCAATTTCCCCCTTTAGCAAGGCAAATTCTGCGAGTGCCAAGTCCGGCAACACCCACAGTGTGTCGTTTTTTCGGAAACCGGATAGTGGCATCCCGGCCGTGGCGAGAACCGAGGAGTCCGTCGAATCTTGAGGCGATCCCTTGGGCTTCGCGCAGGTGCCACATGGCGCTCGAAAATCGGAGGGGCCTGAGAGGCCACGCACGCGACGGGACCGGGCGACGGGCCGGGGCCCGTCGCTGCGCGCCCTTGGCCCACGCGCGTGGATTTATTGCAGCATCTGGGGGCCGGTTACACTTCCCCGATCAGTTACTGTGCGTGTACGTGCGCACTTATAGTGGGTAGTTGAACGGGTGCATGCAGGGGGGCGCTGGACATTATTCTCGCCCGCGCCCTCCTGTCCCTCTACTCTCGCCCTACCCTTCGCAACCAACGCACTGCGGCGCCCGCTGCTCCAAGCAGAGCCTCCTCCATTGTCTATCTTCGTCTTCCTCTTCTTCTGATCATGTCGCTGCCGTCGGGTCCACATCAACCTTCCGCCCTTCACCATCGCGCCACCGCGGGCGAAGACGAACTGGGGCTACTTGCTCCGGCGCCCGACGCAGGAGATCGTCAATCTCTGCGAACGGGTGACGGTGATGAGGACGCAGGAGGGGCTCACCGGCACCGACCTCCTTGCCGCATTCATCACCCGCCGGGTCCTTCCGCTTCAGAGGCGCTCCTACCTCATCGGCGATATGATCGGCCTGCAGGACCCCAACCGCATGGGGTCGACGCGGCTATCCGCGGAGTAGGTCGCGCACGGTGTGAACGACATCTCCAAGGCCAACCTTGGAGAGGATTGGCGGTTCGGCAAGGCGCCGTTCAGCCAAACGAACCCGACGCCGCAGGTTAGTGTTTGGTCTTCTTATTTTTCTGCCGCGCATCTTCTCATCCGCCCCGACGCGACGAAGGAGATTCTTCTGAACGCGATTCAGCATCCTTATGCCCGGGCTCCGTCGCAGGTGGCGTCGGTGGTGCCAGAGGAGCCCACGGCTCTCAGCGAGGAGGAAGTGGCCGAGTCGGATGCCGGCGCTGGGCGTCGCGTGGGTAAGTCTTGCGTCTTTCTATCTTCATTTGAATTGTTGATTGTGTCGCGCTATGGGCGGTGCTAACGCCGGCTGTTGGTGTAGTGGCGTTGGGCGGGGGAGGCGGCGACGTGGGCAGAGCCGGTTCTTCCACGGGGCGCCGCTGAGCCGCCCTCATGGAAAAGACAGCGTCGCGCCGCGACCCCGGGCCCTGAAGCGCACGGCGGACCCGGCGGTGGCCTGCAGGCCGGCCAAGAAGAAGCGCAGCAGCGGGCACGGGAGGCCAGCCCCGGTCCCGGTCTTGACGGGGTAAGATTCATTTCTTGCTTTGCGCCCGGGTTTTTTCGAGCTAGTCTTGCTTCTTTTTTGTTCATTCCGCCTTCTTCTTCAGGTTGCCAGTCGTGCTGGCGAGGGCGGCGGCGGAGGCCGCGTTCTGCAGGAGCCGGTCCGACCTCGCCGAGCAGGGCAAGGTGGAGAGGCGGGCCGACTCGGACCTTGGCCTGGATCCCAACGACGCCTAGGCCTTGGCCTGGCGGGACAGGAACCAGGCCGAGGTGGAGCTGGAGACGGCATCGGTCCAGGATTGGACCGACACGGCGGCGGCATGGGCGCAATCTGGCATGGAGCCGGCCTGGCGCGAGATGCCGTAGGGTATGATGGTGGCGGCGACGGTCTTTGAGCCGTCATTGTTGAGGGAGCGCGACCGTGGAGGCCGGGCTTAGGTGGTGATCCTCGACCAGGAGGTCGTGGAGGTGGGGAGCGATATCCCGCGGCGGGCCGACGTGGTCGAGCGCACGGGGCTGATGGTGGTGTGAGCGGCCTCGTCTCGGAAGAGGCGCTTCGGGCGTCGGCACCGGAGGTGCCGTCGGCCATGGAGAAGGTACCGCAGGTGGTGGTGCCGGAAGCCACCCTGGCAATTGGGCCGGTGGTGGTGACGCAGGGCATCCCGGTGTCTGGGTCGTCGTCGGCGCCAGGAGGGGTGTCGGAGGAGGTGCTGGCCGTGTCACAAACGGCCAGCGGGGGGCACGCCTTAGTGCCCCGGTAGGGAGGGCGCCGAGCCTCCGTGCCGCAGCCGACGCGGAGCGATGGCGCCACCGTCTTCGGGCCCCAGACCCAGAAGGAGGCGGCACTGGACGCCATCAGCCGCCGCCTGCGGGGTCGGACGGAGCGGCTTGAGGCCTTCGCCTAGGCCGAGGTGGAGCGGATGCGCGACCTGCAGTGCACCGTGCTGGTAAGTCTTTTTGCTTCTTCGTAATTTCTTCTTTGTGGGGGCGCGCCAGCGCACCCACTGGTTGTAGCCCCCGAGATCCGGGTCAACTATGTAGTAGTTGGGTCGGATCTTCTAGAGCGTTGGCCTTGTTTTTGACTTCTGATTTCTTCAGCATCTTGATGCCTTCCTGGTTGCCGCCTACAACCGTCTCCTAGGCAAGCACTGGGAGCTCGTGGAGCAGCTTGCCGCCAAGGAGGAGGAGCTCCGCGTCCCCGCAGGTACTCTTGTGCTCTTTTTTAGTGGGGGCGCGCTAGCGCACCCACTGGGTGTAGCCCCCGAGATTCGGGCCAATTGTGTAACAATTGGGCCAAATCTTACGTCTTGCTCTTTTTTCTTTCTTCTGCTGATTCCTTCTTTTTCACAGCCGAGGTTCTGTCCTGGCGGACTCGGCTGCTTCGAGCCGGCCATCATTACAACCGGCTTGTTGCCGACACCGGCCGACTTGGCGTCGAGGCGGTGCAGGCGAGGGTGGAGGCGGCCGGGGCCCGACGGTCTCTTGACGAGGCCAACCGGCTGCATGAGTAGCTGGTGGGTCACAAGCACCGTCTTGAGGCGGAGGTGGAGCTTCTCAAGGCGGAAGCCGCCAAGGTCGTGGAGACGCAGCGGGCCCTGGTGGAGGTGGACCAGCACCACGGCCAGCTGGCCGATGACAAGGGCCAGCTCCAGGCCGAGGTGGACCGCCTGCGAGGGCAGGTCACCACGGCTAAAGGGGCCCGTGAGGACGAAGCCCTCCGCCGCGAGGCAGCCGAGATGGCGGCCGAAGACGAGGACGCCGAGCTGAACGCAGCCCTTGCCAAGGCGGCCACTCTAGAGGAGGCGCTCGAGGCACGACCGCGCCATGGAGCGGGAGCGGCATGGTACGTTGCTTGAGGCTCAGCACCTGCAAGAGTCGTTTTCTAGTAAGTGTTGTTTCTTGTAGCTTGCCGGGTCGGGACCCGACTTTTCTTCCTTGTTGTTCTTCTAACTTGCTTATTCCTTTGCGGCAGGGGCCTTCTCGGAGATGCAGAGGCTGGCGGAGGAAGCCGTCCGCTATCAGCGCGACCTGACCGGTGTTGTTGGGTCTGGGACGGATCTGCGGACAGCCTGGACCTTCACGGAGATCATCATCGCTGCTGAGGCCCGCCTGCGGGTCCTGGGGATGCAGATGGGGAGGCTGTCCCAGGCCGGCATCGCGATGACAGGGACCTTCGACCGGGCGCCGTCATGCCGAGCAGCTTCACGCGCCTGGCGCGCTCGCTGGAGACGGGTCCGGACCGTCTTGGCGAGTGGTGCGCGTTTCCGCCGCTCGTGCCGGTGCCGAGATGGCACTCCGATTTGCGTTGTCTTGGCATCCGGATCTTTAACTGGACGCGCTGATGGGCCAGCGGGCCGATTCGGAGCAGTTGCTGTAGGAGCAGGCCGGCTGGATCGCCTCCCGGGCCAGCTACATCGCCGAGTTCGCCTTCCACGACGAGTTCCATCCGGAGCGGACGGAAGATGGCAGGGTTGTGGATGGCGACGACTACGGCTTGCTTCTCCATGACCCGGAGGGGAGCTCGGAGGAGACGAGCATCTACGGTGACATGGATGCTGAGGGGGACACCGGTGTCTCGCCGGACCCGGAGGCCGCCAGGGGACTGCCATCGATGTTGCGACGCGGCGCTGGAGATGCCTAAGACACTTTATGCAGAATCTGTTAAGTTGCAGGTCCACCCACCCACTGGCGGTTATTTAGGGTCTAATGAACTCCGGCCATAGGCCTTTTGTTTAAATATCTATCTGTAAATGTCGTGAGTGTCTTAGCTTTTTTGCCTTCTGTTTTTTGGACCGATTTCATGCGTTTTTCCTTTCTCAAACCTCCCTCCCGCGAGTCAGACGGCCGAGGCTCCGGTCCGTGACAAGGAGTTCGTTTTTTGTGAAAGAGGGCGCGCAGGACTTGGGTCTTTGGAAACATTGAGCGTGAGCGAAACACCAACTGGGCCGGCTGGTGGCAATCCAGCGAAGCCGGTTGGTGAGCAGCTAGTCGTGCGGCTGTCTATTTGGTGAGTGGCGGGCCGGGTTGATCGACCCGGCGGCCTTTGACTTAGTTTATGAAACATATAGGATCTTTGGCCCGTTGTGCTTGCCAGCCGACAGCCAAAGATGGATCTGTGGCTTTTAGGGCGAAGTGAGGGACCGCAGCATCCTGACTTATATCAGAAATCACCAAGAAAGGCGGCGGGGTGGCTATCGAGCCGTCCAGCCCCCGAGCCCCCGGGTCGGGCGAATCGGACCGGTGGCCGGGTTCAGTGGTATAGTGATGCAGAAAAAATAAGGACGCAATAAATTGGTCGGCAAAAGGTAGCCCCCGAGTCTTGTTCGGGGACCCCATAGTTTCGTGCGTTTACAAAAGGCGACGATACATACACTCGTGCGGCTAACTGTAAAATAGGCAGAGTAGTTCCGCGTTCCACGGTCGCGTCGTTTCTTCAGCGGCGGTGTCCTTCTTGCCCTTCTTTGACTTGCGTGCATCGATGAGGTAGTAGGCGTTGCGATCACGCAAGGCCCTGCTCATGATGATTGGGCCCTCCCATGGAGGGGACAGCTTGTGCTGGCCTACTTGCTCTTGGACGAGGCAGAGGACGAGGTTGCCCTCGCGGAACGCGAGGGGCTTGATATTCTTGCTGTGGTAGTGCCTCAGACCTTGCTGGTAGATGGCCGAGCGACTGAGCGCCAGGAGACATGCTTATTCGAGCAGGTCGATGTCGTCTTCGCGGGCTTCTCTGGCTTTGGCTTCGGTGTACATCGCGACGCGCGGCGAGTCGAACTCGACATCGGTCGGGATGATGGCTTCGGCTCCGTAGACGAGGAAGAACAGGGTGAACCCGGTCGACCAATTCGGTGTGGTGCGGAGACTCCAGAGAACGGCCAGCAACTCGTCGAGCCAGCTGCCGGGTGAGCGGATGAGTGGCTCGACGAGTCGTGGCTTGATGCCGAACAGGATGAGTCCATTGGCCCGCTCGACCTGCTCGTTGGACTGCGGATGCGCAACGGAGGCCAGGTCAAGGCGGATGTCGGAGATAGAGCAGCATTGCTCGAGCGCGCCCTTGGCGAAGTTGGTGCTGTTGTCAGTGATGATGCTGTTCGGCATGCCGTAGCGCACCGCTTTGTCCTTGACGAACCGGATGACTGTTAACCCGTCCAGTTTCTTGATTGCCCTTGCCTCGATCCATTTGGTGAACTTGTCCACTGCCACCAGCAAGTGCGTCATGCCGCCTCGAGCGGTTTTGAAGGGTCCCACCATGTAGAGTCCCAAGACCGCAAAGGGCCAAGCGGTCGGTATGGTGCGTAGTGCTGACCCCAGCTGGTGGTTGCGTTTGCTGAAGCGTTGGCACCCTTCACATTTGAGGATGAGCAACTCAGCGTCTTCAAGGGGCATGGGCCAATAGAAACCGTGGCGGAACGCCTTGGCCACTAGGGATCGTGATGCGGCGTGGTGCCCGCACTCGCCCTGGTGAATGTCGAGGAAGATGTTGATGCCGCGATCCTGCTCGACGCAGCGTTGGAACACGCCGGTAGAGCTGCGCTTGACGAGCTCGTTGTTGATGATGCTATAGGCGGAAGCCCTGCGCTGAACTTGCCGAGCTTCGGTCTCGTCCATGGGGAGAACACCGTTCTCCAGAAATTCTGATATTGGGATGGCCCAGGATGGAGCTGCTGCCATGGCGAAGACGGCCACCAGGGTGGGTTCCGAGTCGGCAGCCCCCGAGCCGGGTTGAGCAGCCCCCGGGTCAGAGTTGGCGACAGTCGGGTCCGGGTTGATGGTGGCCGGGTTTAGCTGAGCGGCCCCCGGGCCGGGTTCAGCAGTCCCCGGGCCGGGTTCGGCAGCCCCCGGGCTAGGTTGAGGAGCGGCCGGATTGTTTGGAACGTGAATCGACTCAAAGTCTGGTGATGGCTTGACGGACGGGTTACGCAGGTGCTCGAGGGAGACGGCGGACGGGATGGCTTGTCGTGACGAGGTGATCTTGGCGAGCGTGTCGGCTGCTTCGTTCTCCGCACGCGGGACGTGGAGGAACTCATAGCCCTCGAAGGATCCGGACAACTTTTGGATGAGGAAGTGGTAGCTTGCCATGTCTGAGTCGCGGGCGTCCCACTCGCCGGAGCACTGCTGCACCACCAGGTCCGAGTCGCCGTGGCACAGGATGCGTCGGATGCCGAGTTCCTTAGCAAGCCGGAAGCCGTGCACAAGGGCTTCATACTCAGCGATGTTGTTGGAGGCGGCAAAGTGGATCTGGAGCGCATAGCGGAGCCGGTCGCCCTTCGGGGACGACAGTACGATGCCGACCCCTAAGCCGAGTCGCATCTTGGACACGTCGAAGTGCATGCGCCAATGCGTCGAGTCAGGAGGCGGTGGCAGGTACTGGGTGTCGGTCGAGTCGACGAGGAAATTGGCCAGGGCCTGAGACTTGATCATGCTGCAGGGCTCATAGAGGATGGTGTGGCCGGCTAGCTGGATCGCCCACTTTGCGACCCGGCCAGACACGTCCCGACACCCGATGATTTCTCCGATAGGCACCATGCTGACGATGGTGACGACGTGCTCTTGGAAGTACTGCTTCAGCTTCTTGGCAGTGAGGTACACGCTGTAACACATCTTCTGGTAGTGCGGGTAGTTCTGCTTGGAGATGGAGAGCACCTCGCTCAGGTAGTAGACTGGGCGCTGGACGGCTTGAATCTTTCCCTTCTCTGGTCGCTCGACCACCAGCACCGTGCTGACCGCCCGTGAGGTCGCGGCTATGTAGAGCAACAACGGCTCCTTGTCGGTCGGTGTGACTAGGACTGGCACTATGGAGAGCATGCGCTTGAGGTCTTGGAAGGCCTCATCTGCCTTGCCGTTTCATTCGAACGGCCTCGTCTTCTTCATTAGCTGATACAGGGGGAGCACCCTCTCGCCCAACTGGCTTAGAAACCGGCTGACCGAGGCCAAGCACCCGGTGAACTTCTGGATGTCGCGCAGCCTAGCCGGCTTGCGCATGCGCTCGATGGCCTTGATCTTCTCCGGGTTCACCTCAATGCCGCGTTCCGAGACGAGGAAGCCGAGTAGCTTTCAGACCGGGACGCCGGAGACGCATTTTTCCGAGTTAAGCTTGACCTTGTATTCACGGAGGTTGGCGAATGTTTCCTTCAAATCGTCGAGGAGCGTGGGGTGTTCCTTGGTCTTCACCACGATGTCGTCCACGTACACGTGGATATTGCGGCTGAGTTGCGGCAGCAGGCATTTCTGCATGCAACATTGGAAGGTGGCGCCAGCGTTCTTCAAGCCGAACGACATGGTGATGTACCAGTATGCCCCAAAGGGCGTGATGAAGGACGTCTTCAGGGCATCGGCCGGGTCCACCTTGATCTGGTGGTAGCCGGAGTAAGCGTCCAGGAAGTACAGGAGCTCGCATCCGGCGGTCGAGTCGATGACTTGGTCGATCCGCGGGAGAGCAAATGGATCCTTGGGATAGGCCTTATTGAGGCTGGTGTAGTCGATACACATGCGCGAGGTGTTGTTCTTCTTTAGGACGAGGACTGGGTTGGCCAGCCACTCAGGGTGAAACACTTCCATTGTGAAGCCGGCCGCCAAAAGCTTGGCGACCTCTTCACCAATGGTTCTTCTCTTCTCTTCAGAAAATCGTCGTAGGGGTTGACGGACAGGCTTGGCGTCCTTACGGATGTGAAGTTTGTGCTCGACGTACCTCCTCGGAATACTCAGCATGTCCTTGGGGGTCCATGCAAAGATATCCCGATTCTCACGGAGGAAGTCGACGAGCTCGCCTTCCTATTTGCTGTCGAGGCGAGCGCCTACGACAACCTACTTGCTGCAGCTGGGGTCTTCTGGATTGAGCTTCACTTTCTAGGTCTCCTTGGAGGGCTTGAAGGCAGCCTCGTTGGTCGGGTCCGTGGTTGGGATCGACGCGGCGGAAGCCTCGCCCGCCATGGCGACGATCCGGTCGAGGTGGCGCCGCTCCTCGGCAATGACCAGCGACTCGGCCAACTTGGCGCCGTCTCGGGCGCACTCCAGGGACTTGCAGTAATCGCCGGTGATCGTGATCAGGCCCTTGGGACCCGGCATCTTCATATTCAGGTACGCGTAGTGGGGAACCGCCATGAACTTGGCGAGCGCAGGCCGGCCCAGCAGCGCGTGATATGCGCTGGACAGGTCCACCACCTTGAACCAGATCGGCTCGCGCCAGAAATGGCTGCTATCGCCGAACAGGATATCGAGCCGGATCCGGCAAATGGGAGAGTAGGAGAGGCCGGGCATGATGCCATGGAAGATTGTCCGAGTTGGCTCCAGGTCCTCGGCTTTGAGGCCGAGCTTGGTCATCGTGTCGTGGTAGAGGATGTTGATGCTGCTGCCGCCATCGATGAGGACTTGGGAGAACTTGCATGTGCACCGCGCGACGATGGTGGGGTTGAGGACAAGGGCGTATCCACCTGGACTCGGCATGATCGCCGGGTGATCCTCCCGGGTCCATGTGATCAGCCGATCCGACCAATGCATGAACTCTGGCTTGGCCGGGACGACGTTGTTCACCTCCTGCCGAAGAAGGCGCTCACTGCGCTTGTCATCGTCAAGGCTGGTGAAGACGATGTAGGCCACGTTCTGGTCCAGGTAGGCGTCGTTCCGGATCGCGCCGCCCGCGGGAGACGGTGGTGGAGGTGGAGGCGGCTGCCCTGCGCCTAGAGCTGGAGCCGGAGCCGGAGGAGGCGGGACGTCTCCCCTCATGATGCGCTTGGTAATGGTGCACTACCGAAGCGTGTGCATGGAGGGTCTTGCGCCGCTATGGTGCTTGCATGGGGCGTCGAGCATCTCTTCGAAACTCATGGCGGGCTACCACGCCATCTTGCCGGCCTGCTGGCCCTTCGCTGCCGGGCCCGCCGTGGGCTCGGTGGCCGCGACGAGCCGGTTGTCGTGACACTGCGCCAGCTGCTCGGCCTTGCGCTTGCTGTTCTGGTGATGCTACTGCCGGCTGCTTTCGCCGGCCGGCTTCGGGGGGGGGGGACCGGCTTCATCCAGTGCCACCTGGATCTTCATGGCGGAGTCGGCGCTGGTGTACTTGTCCGCCGTCACCCTGAGCACAACCATGGTGGCCAGCTCGGAGCGCAAGAGCTTGTGCCTGAGGAGAGTGCCGTCTCGGCACCCGCTGACGAAGTACTGGATCACCTAGACTTCATGGACGCCCTCGCAGCTGTTTCGGAGCTCGGTCCAGCGTGCGAGGTATTTGCGCCCCGTCTCCGTCGGCCCCGCATGCACATGGCGAGCTGGCTGGGGCGACTGGGTCGCTTGTAGGTCCCCGTGAAGTTGCGGACAAAGGCCTCCTCGAAGTACGCGTTGATGCTGCCCATTGGCAAATTGTTCAACCACGTGCGGGCCGACCCCTGGAGCATGAGCGGTGCGTAGCGCACGGCGAGACGGTGATTGGCACCGGTGATGCCGATGGTCGTGGTGTAGTCGGTGAGCCAGTCTTCTGGCTTCACGGTCCCGTTGTACTTGGGGGTGTCGCGGGGAAGCATGAACCCCTTGGGGAAGGGCTCCTCCCGGATGTGTGGGCCGAAGCACGCCGGCCTGATAGCGCCGCTCTCCTCCACCTCCAGGGAGCGAGGGAGCTGATCGAGGCGGTGGCGCGCGTCAGCGTCGTCAGTGGCGCGCAGGCCAAGTCGACTGGCGGCCAGGCCCCGAGGGGCCGAGTCGGTTGGAGCCAGACGTCGGCCAGGCTGGCTGGGTCCGCGCTGGGTCTCCGTGGCGGGCTCGTTGCCCAGGACGTCGGCGGCTGTGGCGGTCGGGTTGCATTGAGTCCGGTTTTGGCCGGAGTGCGCCTCGCCGGGCAGCGAGGAAGCTATGTGTAGAAGTTTGCCAGGTCCGCCAAGGCGGGCGGAACCGGACCCCGCCGGCTTGGCGAGCTGGTGCAGGCGGTCCTCCTGGGTGTTGGCAGCATGGAGGAGCTCGCGCATCCGCCCGATGTGCTCTTTCAGCTCCTCACCCGTGAGCTGGTCGAGGCCGACCGCGGCTGCCTCCGCAGTGCGCATGTTCTTCACTGGGGTATCGTAGACGGTTCAGACGGCGCCGAGGGCCCGACCGATCGCTCCTCCCCGGGTGCGTATGTCAGCGACCCGGCTTGGCTCGGCCGAGGCGGGCGTGAGTCCGTGAGCGGCGTACTGCTCCAACTGAGCGCCCTCCAGGCGACACTTGGTGGCGGCGAGTGTCTCGGACAGGTCCAGCATCTCCTGGCGCCTTTCTTCGAGCTGAGATCGGGCCTCGACGACGTTGGTGGCATCGACATCGGTGCCGATGGCGATGCGGAGGCTCTGCATCATGGCGCACAGCGAATCGGATGGCTTGGTCCATTCCGCGGCGGCCCTGGCTTCCGTGGCCTTCCTCGTCTTGCTCGACGAGGAGGAGGCGCCATCTCCGGTGACGTAGACCTCCACGTGGATGTCCATCGCCCTGTCGGTAATGCCACTGCCGAGGAAGAGAGGAGAGTTGGAGTAGCTAAGCACCTTGCTGGGGGTACTCGTCGACCGCGTACGCATTGGAGATGCACAGCGCGGCGAAGGAGGTGGAAAGCGCGCCGACGACGTCGTCCACCAATACGAAGGACTCGTCGGAGTAGGAGACGAGCCCCGTCTAAAGCATGCTCCCGGCCAGCTCCTCGAGCTGCCCCACGATGGGCGCCAACTGTTGTGGTGGGTGCCAACTGTCATGGTGGGCGCACGGCAGATGCCAAGGGATTGCTAAAGAGAGGAGGAGGCTCGAGGGCACCGGTGGGCTCTAGAGGCGAGGTTGGCATGAGCGGGCGCGGGACGCCGGACATACCCAGGTTCGGGGCTCTCGGGAGAGATAATACCCCTAATCCTGCCGAGTGTAGTTGGATGATCGATAGTACAATGTCGCTCCTGGAGCTGTATGAAGGAGGAAGGAAGCTGGCCAAGGCTTGGGCTGCTCCTTCTCCCCAGTGTTGCTGTTGTGTGGTTAGTCCTATGCTCGCTGGCTCTGTCTGTTTCTCATAGGCAGCTTTGCATTACATGTCCTCCTTTGTAGGCGCGGGTTCCTGGGGGGTTTTATAGACCAACCCACCCGGGGTTACAATGGTAATATGTTGAGTCGGTGGGTCCGTATTGTCAGTGTCCGGGACGCCGGGCTAGGTCCCGCTTGAGGGCTTGTGGTTCGCCCGGTTCCCCTAGTTGCGGGCCCCGCGTGCCTAGGGGAACTGTGCGTCGTCTTGTCGATCGTCAGGGCGTGGCCGAGTCGAGTCGTGTGCTCTCCGTCAGGCTACCGCTTGCTGTCGTCAGCGGTGATGGCGGGAGCACTGTTGCCATGCCAGCCTTGGTCAGCGGGTAGGTGTGGGGCACTGTTGCCACGCTCCGGCTGACCACAGGCATGGGTGGAAACACTGTTGTCTTGGTCATCGGTGGTTGAGGTCTCGTCCCATCATACGGCCTGGATAGGACGGGAGCTGACCCGTGGTTGGGTTGCCATCGACGCCACGGGTGGGGCTGGCTTGCTGGGGAAGCCTTGGTTGCACCGGGTCGAGTTGTCTTGCGCCAATTGCTGAGGCAGGGTCAACGTACCTTGCCGGGTCGGAGAGTTTGGCCGGGTCGCGGGCCCTGCCGGGTCGAGCGACCCTGCCAAGCGAGTGCCGGTTTGCGGGGCGGTGCGGGCCCCACTGTTTTTGAAAAGGATCCGTGTTCCGTTACCTGCCCGGGGTTCATCCCCCCGATAGTATCCTTATCCACCGCCAAAGCGGAATACATTGCCGCTGCTTCATGTTGTGCTCAATTACTTTGGATGACCCAAACTCTTAAAGATTACGGGATATATGTGAAACATGTTCTATTACTTTGTGACAATGAAAGTGCTATCAAGATTGCTCACAATCCTGTGCAACACTCTCGAACTAAGCATATTGAAGTTCGTCATCATTTCATTCGAAATCATATTGCCAAAGGGGACATTAATCATAAGCATGTTCGCACCGAAAAGCAATTAGCGGATATATTCACTAAACCACTTGATGAGAAAGTGTTTTGTAGGTTAAGAGGTGAATTGAACATCATTGATGCCTCAAACTTGGAGTAGGAACTCCATTTGATACATTCAGGGCATGAGCCTATGACTAATCCTTGACATTTCTCTTATGATGACTATCTTATGTCTTGGATATATTTGCACCTTGCATGTTATCTAACCAATGTAGGTACTTGGATGAATCTAAATCTATGAGATTGCAACTCACTCACATCTTGAGCAATCTCTACATCACCAAGTCTCTACACAATGGTGGTTGAAGACAAGGAAGCATGGAACCATTCAAACATATCCTTTGACAAATTTATTATTGACCTTCATGATTGTCATTTTGGACACACAAGTGCTCTTCCTTGCAAAAACTAACCCATGTAGGTAGATGAACTCAAGTTCCAAGTGGTGCTCCCAACTCTTGATGAGCTATATCAACTTTGAGTAACCCACATAAGTTCAACTACATGATCACGATCAACACCACCACCCAAGGTATGTTATTCCATCTTAGAGAAGCTTAACTCCAAGTCATGAGTCAAAGCAACTCGACAAGATGTGAATACATCAAGATGCTTAAACGAAAAATGGTAACCCCATTTTGAGCTTAAACGATGAGTATGACCTATGATCAAGTGATCTCACTTGACTCCTAAGTCAATATACTCTAACATAGGTGACTTTGTCGCCGACCATCTCTAGATGAAGTTCTCTTGTGTTCTTTTTTGTGCTCTTGCATTTGTCTCATGCATATTTGTTTCCCCTTTTCTTTCAAAAAAAAATCTAGATTTCTTTTCTTTTCTTTTCTTTTCTATTTGTTCTCCATTCCCTGCTTCCAATTCAATGCAAATCTTTCAGTTAATTCCTTGCAAATCCTTGTGATATCTTACTTGTCTAGTGAGCTGAGGTGACAAGTGTTTTCTCTGTGATGAACTCGGTCACACCGGACTCTATTTTCGGTCCAACCGAATTATTTCGGTGCAACCGAGGCATACAACTCGGTGCCACCGATTTCACTACAGGAAAGACATTGTGCCATTTGTTCCTGCATTACTTTTGATCCAGCTCCACTCAATGAATCTTGTCCTCTACAAGCATCACATTTACCTTAGTGCTTTGTGCTCTGACTCAAGGACCATACCCATTCACGACAAATTCCATAAGACCCTTCTTGGAAACTGATGTCAAAGGGGGAGAGAGAGATCACATCAAAGCTTAATCATATCTCTAGGGGGAGAGAATACTCAAGGAGAGAGTAATCTTCAAGGATCCCAGATGCTTGGTGTTCAAGAGGAGAGATGCCACATGTCTTCTTGAGGGGAAAGACATGTTCATATGTGCTTATCTGCATTAGCTCTGTTCATTTGTTTCTTTGAGCTCTGATTTTCTGTTCCCTATCTTCTCCTAGTATCCCATGCTAGATTCAGGGGGCGCAAGACATCTAAGGGAAGGAAATACTTAAATTCATTGCACATCTTTACCTTTGGGGACATGTCTATATCCAATGTGGTACTCAGTACTCACTCTCTACATGTCATCCCAGTCTTGGTATTCTTGTGGTTTTTTCTGTTTGCTCTGGCTAGTAGGTGCATTTGTGTTATCTAACCTTATTTTCACAGGTTCATTCCATCCTAAGCCAACTCAAGACCACAAGGTAAGTATATGCATCACAATCATGTGTATGAGGAATTCTTGCTGATGTACATACTGTTTGCAAGAAGGACTGATGAGCATGAAGGTACATTTCCCATATTCACATCTTTTCCTTTGATGCATATAGCCAAGATACATGTAACACATCGCTTACTCTTTCATGCTTATGCATTCACATGCTTCTATATTCCATATTCACATGATTGCATACATGTAGGGGGAGCCTATGCATGTTACATGTCTTTCCAAAGCTTTACTTGCTATTCTCTATATCTGTATCTAAAGCTTTGATGTATGTTGTCATCAATTACAAAAAAAGGGGAGATTGAAAGCACAAGTGCTCCCTGGGTGATTTTTGTAATTAATGTCAACATATCTCTTGTTGGACTAACACTTTTACCTATGTTTCAGACAAGTTCAACAATGAAGTGGCATGGACTAAAGGATGTGGAACCCCTTCAAGATTCTAAGGACAAAGGATTGGCTCAAGCTTCAAGCACAAGACTCTACATTTTATATTTTAGTGATCCAAGATCACATTGAGTCTATAGGAAAAGCCAATACTATCAAGAGGGAATGAGGTGTTGCTTAATGGCTTACTTGCTCAAGTGCTTAGTGATATGCTCCAAAGCCCTCAACTACTTTCTCACGTCCACATATGTCCTAAACCAAAAAGTCTAACTCGGCCCCACCAATTCTTTCTATCCGGCGCCACCGAGTTCAGATGTCTTAGCCACTGCCACAAACCCTAGGCAAATCAGTCTAACCGATAGGGATCTCGGTCTCACCAAGATGGGATTGTAATCTCTCTGTGTATTTCCATTACCAAAATCGGTCCCACCGAGTTTGAGTAATCAGTACTATCGAGATTACAATGCAAACCCTCTGTAACTCTTCGTAACATTTTGGTCCAACCGAGATGAGCGAATCGGTCCCACCGAGTTTGCCTGACCAACTCTCTGGTTAGCTTATTACCAAAATCGGTCCCACCGAGTTTGTGTAATAGATCTCACCGAGATTACGTTATGCCCTAACCCTAACCATATCGGTCCTACCGAGATGCATGTCGGTCCCACTGAAAATCCTAACGGTCACTAGATTTGCTGAATCGGTCTGACCGAGTTTCTCAATTCGGTCCCACCGAGATTGGCAATTTGTGTGTAACGGTTAGATTTTGTGTGGAGGCTATATATACCCCTCCACCCACTCTTCATTCGTGTAGAGAGCCATCAGAACAAACCTACACTTCCAACTTGCATTTTCTGAGAGAGAACCACCTACACTTGTGTTGAGACCAAGATATTCCATTCCTACCATATGAATCTTGATCTCTAGCCTTCCCCAAGGTGCTTTCCACTCAAATATTCTTTCCACCAAATCCAAATTCTGTGAGAGAGAGTTGAGTGTTGGGGAGACTATCATTTGAATCACAAGAGCAAGGAGTTCATCATCAACACACCATTTGTTACTTCTTGGAGAGTGGTGTCTCCTAGATTGGCTATGTGTCATTTGGGAGCCTCTGACAAGATTGTGGAGTTGAACCAAGGAGTTTGTAAGGGCAAGGAGATCGCCTACTTCGTGAAGATCTACCGCTAGTGAGGCAAGTCCTTCGTGGGCGACGTCCATGGTGGGATAGACAAGGTTGCTTCTTCGTGGACTCTTCGTGGGTGGAGCCCTCTATGGACTCGCGCAACCGTTACCCTTCGTGGGTTGAACTCTCCATCAACATGGATGTACGATAGCACCACCTATCGGAACCACGACAAAAACATCCGTGTCTCCAATTGTGTTTGAATCCTCCAATCCCATCCCTTTACATTCTTGCAAGTTGCATGCTTTACTTTCCGCTGCTCATATACTCTTTGCATGCTTGCTTGTTACGTATTGTAAGTGTTAAACTTGTGCCAAAACTCCACTTAAACTTAAAGAACTTAAAAACTACAACTTTTGGTACTTAGTGTCTAATCACCCCCCATCTAGACACCTCTTCTTGATCCTTTCAAAGATGTCTTCTCAAGAGTCAGTCGGGGAGAGTCGGGTGTCTCACCCAACACCAGGTCCAGGAGCAAATAGCGATGCTTATCACTTTGTACCATCAACGGAGGATGAGATAGAGGCCGACTTGAAAAGGATAGATGCCATGGAGGAAGATCAAGAAGTTACCTCTCGTCTCCAAGCAGGATTCATGATGGGGGAACTACATAGCTCGGCTATTCCAAATTCGGTCATCCCTTCCAATGTTAAATTTCTTTCTTATGAAAATATGAAAAAGAGCGTCACTAGTTCTCCAGAAGCTATGCAGCATCCTTGGGTAAAGGGAGCTTTAGCCATTATGGGCAAGCTCCGCAAAGAAATTATGGACCTCAAACAACAAGTCAATAAGCTTGAGGAGGAGAATCGTATCCTGAGGGGCATCATCGCCAAGAAGATCATAACACCAACCATGAAGAAGGAGACATAATCACATGGGTATGGGCACTCCCCTTGGCAACTTCCAAGCTTGGGGGAGGTGCCCCAGTATCGTATCACCATCACACTCCTATCTTTACCGTTTTATTTAGTTCGATCATTTTAGTAGTATCTTGATCTAGTAGATTGAAGTTTTAGTATCAAGTAGTTTTGAGTTTTGCTTTGTGATCTCTTTATGCAATCGAGTCCGTGAGCTATTTATAATAAAGATTAGTGTTGAGTCAAGGGCTTTGATATTTTGCTATGATCTTGAGGAAGTAGAAAGAATAAAAGAGTTGATATTGATCTTATGGATAGTAATGACTTCACACATAGAAAGTATGAGGCATAAAAGTTGTTGAGAGTTGACAAACATAGTTTTGGTCATCGTTGCAATTAATAGGAAGTAATAAGGGAAGAGAGGTTTTCATATAAAAATATACTATCTTGGACATCTTTTATGATTGTGAGCACTCATTAAGTATGACGTGCTAAAAGAGTTGATGTTGGACAAGGAAGACAACGTAATGGTTTATGTTTTCTCACATCTCATTTAAAGTATATTGTCATTGATCTTCCCAACATGTTGAGCTTGCCTTTCCCCCTCATGCTAGTCGAATTCCTTGCACCAAGTAGAGATACTACTTGTGCTTCCAAATATCCTTAAACCCAGTTTTGCCATGAGAGTCCACCATACCTACCTATGGATTGAGTAAGATCCTTCAAGTAAGTTGTCATGTTGCAGGCAATAAAAATTGCTCTCTAAATATGTATGACTTATTAGTGCAGAGAAAATAAGCTTTATACGATCTTGTTATGGAAGCAATAAAAGCGACGGACTACATAATAAAGGTCCATATACAAGTGGCAATATAAAGTGACGTTCTTTTGCATTAAGATTTTATGCATCCAACCCTAAAAGCACATGACAACCTCTGCTTCCCTCTGCGAAGGGCCTATCTTTTACTTTATGTTTTTACTTTATGTTTGAGTCAAGATGATCTTCACCTTTCCCTTTTTCGTTTTATCCTTTGGCAAGCTCCTTGTGTTTGAAAGATCTTGATATATATATCCAATTGGATGTAAGTTAGCATGAATTATTATTGTTCACACAATAAGCCCTATCTTTCTTGGTGTCCGGCTGAAACTCCATAACCACAAGTACTGCGTGAGTTTAGCAATTGTAGAAGGCTACATGATAGTTGATTATGTGGACTTGCTGAAAAGCTCTATTCTTGACTCTTTCTGATGTTATGATAAATTGCAATTGCTTCAATGACTGAGATTATAGTTTGTTAGTTCCCAATGAAGTTTCTGAACCATACTTGACATTGTGAATTGATCGTTACTTGAGCATAAGAAATCATAAGACAAAATCTATATATGTTGTTGTTATAAGAATGATCATGATGCCCTCATGTACGTATTTTATTTTTATCGACACCTCTATCTCTAAACATGTGGGCATATTTTTTGATTTCGGCTTCTGCTTGAGGACAAGCGAGGTCTAAGCTTGGGGGAGTTGATACGTCCATTTTGCGTCATGCTTTTATATCAATATTTATTGCATTATGGGCTGTTATTACACAATATATCTCAATACTTATGGCTATTCTCTCTTATTTTACAAGGTTTACCATGAAGAGGGGGAATGCCGGCAACTGGAATTCTGGCTGGAAAAGGAGCAAATATTGGAAACCTATTTTGCACAGCTCAAAAAATCTTGAAACTCCACGAAACTTATTTTTGGAATTAATAATAATTATTGAGCGAAGAAAACACCAGAGGGGGCCCACACCCTGGCCAGGAGGGTGGGGGCGCGCCCACCCCTACTGGGCGCGCCCCTGTCTCCTGGGCCCCCTGGTGGCCCTTCGGTGCCCATCTTCTTCTATATGAAGGCTTTTACCCTGGAAAAAAAATCAGAGGCAAGCTTACGGGATGAAACTCCGCCGCCACGAGGCGGAACCTTGGCGGAACCAATCTAGAGCTCCGGCAGAGCTGTTCTGTCGGGGAAACTTCCCTCCGAGAGGGGGAAATCATCACCATCATCATCACCAACGATCCTCTCGTCGGGAGGGGGTCAATCTCCATCAACATCTTCACTAGTACCATCTCCTCTCAAAACCCTTGTTCATCTCTTGTATCAAATCTTGTATCAAAACCACAAATTGGTACCTGTGGGTTGCTAGTAGTGTTGATTACTCCTTGTAGTTGATGCTAATTGGTTTACTTGGTGGAAGATCATATGTTCAGATCCATAATGCATATTATTACTCCTCTGATTATGAACATGAATATGCTTTGTGAGTAGTTATGTTTGTTCCTGAGGATATGGGTGAAGTCTTGCTATTAGTAGTCATGTGAATTTGTTATTCGTTCGATATTTTGATGAGATGTATGTTGTCTTTCCTAGTGGTGTTATGTGAATGTCAACTACATGAAACTTCACCATTATTTGGGCCTAGAGGAAGGCATTGGGAAGTAATAAGTAGATGATGGGTTGTTAGAGTGATAGAATCTTAAACCCTAGTTTATGCGTTGCTTCGTAAGGGGCTGATTTGGATCCATATGTTTAATGTTGTGGTTAGGTTTACCTTAATACTTCTTTTGTAGTTGCGGATGCTTGCAATAGGGGTTAATCGTAAGTGGGATGCTTGTCCAAGTAAGGCCAGTACCCAAGCACCGGTCCACCCACATATCAAATTATCAAAGCACCGAACGCGAATCATATAAGCGTGATGAAAACTAGCTTGACGATAATTCCCATGTGTCCTCGGGAGCTCTTTTCTCATTATAAGAAATTGTCCAGGCTTGTCCTTTGCTACAAAAAGGATTGGGCCACCTTGCTGCACTTTATTTACTTTCATTACTTGTTACTCGTTACAATTTATCTTATCACAAAACTATCTGTTACCTACAATTTCAGTGCTTGCAGAGAAAACCTTACCGAAAACCGCTTGTCATTTCCTTCTGCTCCTCGTTGGGTTCAACACTCTTACTTATCGAAAGGACTACGATAGATCCCCTATACTTGTGGGTCATCAGTCATCTATCGGGTCCACATGTTATTGACTCAAAGGCAGGTGTAGTAAGGCGCTGAAGCTCAGTTCCGACGGCCCTGAGAGGGAAATGTAAGTCCTGCGCCAGTCCTTGTGGTGCTACCGCTGCACGAACTTGTGCCAAACTCGAGATTTGTTTCTTTACTATACATGCACGCAACAATTTAATGGACATTATAATCTCAACATGTGATGGGGAGCTCTAAATTTGAATTTGAAACTTATAAAACGAAAAGACTCAAAACAAATAAACTCGGAGAGAGGCAGTATATCATAGGATGTGTCCGATACGAAGTAAGTCCCCTGGTTTGTCACTGCGAAGATGCGGTTAGAAAGGAGCACAGCATCTTCGTACTCGTACGGCAACAAATCGGCCGCAGACAGCATGGTCCGCCTTTGACCGCCATGTGCAAGGTTCGTGCTATCTTATTCCATCGTACCAATTCATGCGGGGGCCCTTTGCATGGCTGATCCCAATGTTGGACAAAGGTTCTACAGGAACAGTGTCACCATTGTAAATGTTGTGCAAATTGATGTTGGTACCCTCCCGTACATATGCAAGCCAATCTCCACTCGCACCGAGCCTAACCTATGAAATAGTGGGCAGGGGGAGAATTAGGAAATGGACATGGAAGTAGTCTTTAGAATGCCTTTACTATGTGATCAAACTCATCTTACCTGCTCATCGGAGGAAATCCGAGTGCCCCTCAACGTCGGCATCTCAAGGGGCGTCAACTTGCAACTACAGTCACGCCACGCTGGAGAGACCCCCAAGGAAACATCCTTGTGTGTTCCACGGAACATCAAGATGCATTTGTATGAGTAGTTTATCTTGTCAGAGAAAAGGATGAACGAGGGAATGCCTCTAGAGATAGAGATAGACACTACTACTACCAATGTGCTGGCCCGTGCGTTGCAATGGATCCAAAGTAGTAGAATAATACTTGTTCACGTGCTTGAAACATAAACACTCTAGTTTTGATATACATGTGTCAGCAGACATGACAGCTTGTCCATGGAAGTTGAACCACGGCGACCATCATGTTTGTTGTTTCTACCACTGCCACACCCACACACGATTCCCACGACACCACTCCAACCCACGGCACGACGTCCCCCAACGTGGACATGGATCCTCTGACATGGCTATCACTGCCTTGCCCTGCCTTTCCTTCGCTGACAGGTGGGACCCATGCTTGGGGGTCCCACATGTCAGTGACATAATGGTAGGATTGTTCGCGTCAGGGGATCCTCATCCCTCCGACGTGCGCCTCATCCCTCTCGGCCCCACCGCTCCTCTGCCTTTGTGTGCATGACATGTGGGCCAGCTGAACTGTAGCGACCATCAACTTTCTACCATAGACACACCCGATTGGACGTGGTTTGCCTGCTTTGCTGCTGGGCTCCGATCCATACTCCTACACCATCGAATTTTCATCCAGCGGCTGTGACACATTTTGTCCCGGGCATCAATCCTCAGCTGGAGTACTTCTATACTACAGGTAGTACCCACTGGTGTGGCCATCTATGCCTCGTAACGCCCCGATGCCCAGCTGTGGAAACCTCGCCACGACCACGCCACCACCAGCCGGTTCATCTCAAACAAGTGAGTCGCGAACCATGCCACCACCATGAGAATGACATGTGGGCGAGCCGCATTTAAGGTCCGCATGTCATTGACTCATAGGCCAGGCACTAAGCCACTGAAGTTTGGTCCCGTGGGCCCCGAGGAGGAAATGTAACTCCTGTGGCAGGCCTTGTGGTGCTCCCGCAGTACGAGCTCGTGCCAAAACCAGAATTTGTTTCTTACTACTACCAACTAGTACTAGTAAGGTACATGTGCATTGCACACATGAGATTTTGGTGGTTTGTGCATTATGCTTCTACATGTGGAGTTTTCTATATTCTACATGTGGAAAAATCTGGTGGAATGTAGATCATATCCAACGGCAAGTAGTGGTCGGATTTGCCATCTTTGTACCGTCTGATTGGCTTCATCCAACGACCAACTTTCAAAGTTATTCACACACTATATTGGGGTATAGATATAGATGTTTGGTTTGCAGCCTAAGGTTGCCACGCCTAAGCTTAGGAGTGCCACAATATCTCAGGCATGTGTTTGGTTCATTGCTACACTTGTGGCTTTCCACACTTTTCTAGCTACATGGTCCACATGTCATAGACTCAACTTCTTGCCAAATCTTGCCACACTTGTGGTGCCCATTTTGTTAGCCACATTTTTATGGCAGACACAGGGGTTGTTTGGTTTTAGGCCTAGTAATGCCACACTTTATCATACAATGTTGCCAAACTTGCCTAAGGTTAGGGGTTGTTTGGTTAGTAGGGCTGTTTGAATTGGGGCTATCTTTGCCATATATTGCCACATGATTTTTGCCACACTTGCCACATTTGCCTTAGTTGAGTTGCTTTATTAGCCACACTTTGGCTTGCCTAAGGGAATCTTGCCACACTTTTTGGGCTTGTTTGGTTTGTGACTAACTTTGCAAAAGATTGCCACACCAAAAGTTAGGCAAGTTTGACCAACTTAGGTGAGTGTTTGGTTCAAGCCACATCTTAGGCAAGCCACACTTGGGCCCCACATGGCCTACACATAAAAAATGTGGCAAGATTCCCTCAGGCTTGCCCACTTGTGGCTCTCATTTTGATGAACTAACCTTAGGCAAGCTTGCCAAAAATGTGTGGCAAAGTGTGGCAATGCTAGGCCAAGAACCAAACAGCCCCTTTGTGTTTATGACATGTGGGGCTCACTGCTCATAAAAAAATCTTTGCCTTAGGTGTGGCTAGAACCAAACACCTACCTAACTTGGTCAAACTTGCCTAAGGTTAGGTGTGGCAAAGTGTGGCAAGGTGTGTCTAGGAACCAAACAGCTGCTAAGATTGCCAAAGATTGCCACACATAAGGTTAGGCAAGTTTGACTAACTTAGGTGAGTGTTTGGTTCAAGCCACACCTTAGGCAAGCCACACTAAGGCCCCACATGACATACACACACAAAATGTGGCAAGATTCCCAGGCTTGCTAACTTGTGGCTCTCATTTTGAAGAACTAATAACTTTGCCTAAGCTTAGTTGTGGCAAAGTTAGTCATGAATTAAGTTCAACCATGGAGTTTCTAGATTATACATGTGGCAGAATCTGGTGGATGATATCCAACGGCCAGTAGTGCTTGGATTTGCCATCTTTGTACCGTCGCATTGGCTTCATCCAATGACCAACTTTCAAAGTTTTTCACACACTATATATCGGGTATACATATATATGTGCCGGTCCGTTGCAATGGATCCAAATTATATCTATTTAGTGGAGTGCACTCTAAACACATTATCTATTTATTTTTCTCTAACCTTTCATAGCCATGCAACCAAGCCACATAAGCTTCATGGGTGCCCCCCACATCATATTATTCATAATATGTTGACTGAAAAAAGATAAGTCACCCAAAACAAGATCTTCCCTTTTTTGTTCCTATGATGTTGTGCCATGCACGTACCTACTACTCCGTAGTTGTATAGTGGTAGTACTCTCTCCATTTTTATTTACTCCACAAATTAGCTTTGGTCAAAGTCAACCTTTGTAAACTTTGCCAAAGTTTTTAGAAAAAAATATTAACACATACAAGAACAAATCAATCACATTAGATTCATTGTTAAATACACTTTCACATCGTATAGATATGCTATTGTAAATGTTCATACTTTTTTTCTATAAAGTTGGTTAAACTTTATGAAGTTTGACTTCAGTCAAACCTAATATGCAGAGTAAATAAAAACGGAGGGAGTACTAGTTGTATAGTACAAACTTGGTACTAGTAGGAGTAGTACTAGTGCGGAATTCTCCTACTCTATCAACGAGCCCCATCTGACACCAAATTTCTTGGCTTCTGATCTTCCCCTCGTTTCCGTTTTCCAACATGGCAGCGGGCGGGGTGCGGTTTGCCAATAGTCGGTTTGCTCAACGGCGGTCCCACATGAAAGTGAAAATGCTAGGCAAAACTCCTTCCCTAAGCTATGTGTCGTGCTGTACGGGCCATGGAGTACTCCCGATTCCCGGGCGTGTGGGGGTGCGACGCGAACGCGGCAGGCCTTTTCCTTTTACTAGCAATGTGCCCGTGCGTTGCGATGGATCCAAAGTAGTAGAATAATTGTATTTGTTCACAAACTTGAAAGAAATCACTCTTGTTTTGATATACTCCTAATATATTACTCCCTCTGTTCCTAAATATTTGTCTTTTTAGAGATTTCAAATGGACTATCACATACGGATTATATAGACATATTATGAAGTGTAGATTCACTCATTTTGCTCCATATGTAGTCACTTATTGAAATCTCTAGAAAGACAAATATTTAGGAACGGAGGGAGTACTTTTCACTCAAAATATATTTCTCGGGATGTTTTGATGAGGTGAGGGAGGGATGTGGTTGCTCTCAAGATAATAAGGGGTTTTCTGTAAATTAGAGCAGAGAAGTGGGCTATTGTTGCAAAAATGCCACAACCTACCTCACAGCCGTTAGATGCAGATCTAATGGTCATAAATGACGGATGGCAGACACACCACCATCACCAACTGAGTCTTTTATAGGAGTAGGAGTAGAGAAACATGGATAAATTGTAACATTTGGTTCCGCTCCTTGCATGATCGATAGACAGAAATAACGATTGGAAACGCTAGGGAGGGGCTATTTCCGCGAGATAAGCAGGGTAAGTAGTAGCTAGGTTGGCGCATCATCGGTTTGGTCACACGCGGTCCGACATGTTCTAGTGTTTCTAGAAAGATGCCCGCGCGTTGCACGAAGTTGATGGAAAAGGTAAGCACAACTTATAAATTGACGGATGGAGTACTAGTTACAGTGATGCATATAATTAAGCAAAGGGATCGCACATGTCGGTATTGACTGGAACGAGAATGCAACAACACAATAAGAATTAAGGCCACGATGATGCGATCGTAGTGGTGGTTACAGAAGGCAAGAAGAAAGATGCATCCACCGATGTACGACCTCCTCCTCCTCAACTTAGTGCGCTAGGCCACCGACCGACGGCTAAGGAGCGGCGGCTTTTGTGGCGAGGTCCAGGTGCTTCTCAGCAAAGGCATCCAAGGCTTCCAGTCGGTTGAGGAAGGCCAACATCGTAGCGTCCTCACTAGCCTTGTAGATACCTATGTACACGATTTGCTCATACACGTGGATGTGTAGGTCGACGAATTCTTGCAGGGCGAGGCACCTCGCGGCGAGTGCAACCTCCAGGTGGACATTCTTCGTGGCGTCAGCGGGCAGTCGCAGGGCCACCAGTGCTTGAAAGAGGTTCTGGCCATGGAGGCCGATTAGGGTGGCATGCAATGAGGAGCCTGGGTGCGCGGGATGGAGGAGTACGGCGATGTCATCCGCGAGCTTCTTGAGGACGGTGAACTTGTCGATGGTGGCAACGATCATCTGGTCCAACTGAGAGTCGTAGTTGGACTCGATGGCGGCCATCCATCAGCAGGTCTCCAACACCGTCTGGAGATGATCCTCGGCTCCATGCCACAGGCCGGCGTCGTGGACCATCTAGCACAGCCGCTGGCCGCTCGCGTGCATCGCCGCCATGGGTCTGGAGTGAGCTCTTTTGCACTTAGTGTAGGTGCGTATACGGATGACAGTTTTGCCCATGGGTATGGGTACCCGTGGGTACCCTACCCGAAAACAATGGGCATGGGCATGACTTGGAAAGATTTTGTACCCATGGGTAATGGGTATCCATACCACAAAATCTATGGGTAGGGCATGGGTATTCAATTGCGCCCATGGGTAACCCAATGGATACCCAAAAGGTAATAAATCAAAATTATTCCTATGACATGTGGGGTAAGCATCTAACTCCTATGGCCCAACCCTAAATCTTGTTTTCTCTAAACCAGCCATAGGTCATAGGCCTGCAATCGCCTGCTCGACACTCCTCTGACGTCCTATGTAACTTATTGAAACAATGAAATCTTGACTCATCGCCATCAGACTCCTGTAAATCCCCGATCAAGTGACCCCCAATTCCAGGTACTCATTCCCACTACGTCGGGCTTCCACCAACCGCTGCTCATACTCCCTTGATGCCTCCAAGAAGCCACCCATCGGAGGAGACTATGTTGGTGCCATAATGCCCGCCCATATCACTTGAATTTTAGACTCATTTCCCTAAAAAAATCAACATTTAAATGCTATATATTGTACCCAATGCATACCCGTTGGGTACAGGATACCTGATGGGTATGGGCATGGGTATCAATTTATGCCCATGGGTATTGAAGTGGGTGGGTATAAAATGTTTCTATGGGTATGGTTTTGGATAGAAGGAGGTTGTACCCGCCCATACCCTACCCATTGCCATCCCTAGGTGCGTAGGCAAATGCTTAGGTGCGTACGATGTGGTAGATGCATTGGAATGGAGGGGATCCTTTATATGAGGGCAAACTGCGTTGCATTCACATTGTGCAACCTCTTTTCCCGGACCTCCTCCCATTACTTCCCTCAATCATTAATTGAAGGAGGATGCATTGGCCATTCAACATTTCAGGAACCGCTACTCCCTCCCTCGTCTGCATTAAAGCCGTATAGGGAACTGCGCCGCCCGCTGTCAAATCGAATACTCCCTCTGTCTAGCTGAGTAAGTCATCTTACAAAAACCAAATAGTAAACACATAGGCGCGGTGCATTAACTCTAACATTGTTTCTTATTTTTTGACATAAATAGAGGAATCAACCAATAAGAGATGTGGGTCTTGTATGCTTTAATTGACTTGAGACTATCAAACATGACATGAAGTGGTTAGTTCGTTGCATGCAATGATATTAATAATGCTTAGTATCATATATTAGTATCATGTAGTACTTTATTTATTGCCATGTATGACACATAGCAGCATAGCATTTATTATGATACGGTATCATGATATGATACTCAACTCTCTCTTTCTTCATTTAATTCTATGACACCTCATCAAAATTGCCTAGTTGGCATGCAAGATACTAGCTATGATACTACCATTACAACCAGCCTTAGCAAATAAACATTAAGTTCTCTCGTTTTCCTCTTTACTTTGGTCACCTAGACGGAGGGAGTATACTGTACTATTTAAAAGTCAAGGGTGAGGCTTTTCCTGCGCGGTAGGTGGAGCAGTTCCACCTAGTCGGTTCGACAGAGACGCGAGAAGATGAGGGAGTAGGCTGCTGCAAACGTAGGGTTGTGTGATTTGACAGCAAGTTACTGTTGGACAGGTGGGGCCCCGTGTTAACTTGCCATTATCATTTTAACTGCGACGCTACGACCGGCATGAGTCTCCCGATTCCTGACCACCTCCATACATGTGCCTCTCCCAATGCTCCACCATGTAGTAGATGCTGGCTCTTGCATGAGAGCCAACTTCTCCACTTTTTCCTTGCCTCTTTCCTCCACATATGCAAAAATGCCTCGTAAAGCAGGCTTATAGCCCACTATTGTAGTACATACTAGCTCCAACAGGTGCTAAGCTTGCCATATAGGCATAAAGTCTGATGTGGCAAGTTAATTAAGAAGAGAGAGACTAGTTTGGTGACCGAAGGAAGAAATGGTGCTAAGCGCGTGTACCTAGGTGAAAAGAGTATTTTGAGTCTATAGCTAATTAAATGAAGCAAACTTAGCAATAAAAAACTAACGAGCACCTATGCATTGGGGACTTGATTGCTAAGAAATTTAATGCCCTTAGCACCTCATCTAAGCACCATTTCATTGGAAGAGGTCACTCCTTCGCAAATGTAATAAATACAAGTACGAAGAAACAGATAGAGAGAAGTAAAAAAAATACACTTATAGCCAACCTTATAGCTAACCTTGTTGTAGTATAAGTGATGACTATGTATGACATGCCAACATCACATAGCCTAATGCACCGTGTTAAATCTCCAAGGGCGCGACCGCACGAGCGACGCGACGGTCGTGGTAGGCACGACCATGATACGGGCTGCTGGTAGCCCTTGGATCTGAGATCGAATGGTCGCATGCTAAGTTGCTGAAAATTTACAAAATAACCCTCTAGGATAGGATATTCACCCATAGGTCTAGAATCACGCCATGCAACCGTTCGATCTTAGATCCAAGGGCTCTTGAAAGCCCATATCATGGGAGAATGGAAAGCCACTACCCTGTCGTTCGCATGCTGGCAGTTCGCTCCTACTCATCCCTGCACGTCCTTTAATATTACGGCGGTTCGCTCCTAGTCGTCCCGTCCTTT
The DNA here is from genome assembly GCF_018294505.1 of Triticum aestivum. NCBI lineage: Eukaryota > Viridiplantae > Streptophyta > Magnoliopsida > Poales > Poaceae > Triticum > Triticum aestivum. The sequence continues at coordinate 618,990,238 of NC_057810.1, read as the reverse complement.
CACATTACGGCAGTTCCACTAATCCTAACCCTCCTCCCAAATCCATGGCATCCCAAATCTCCATAATCGGCAGTGAGTACAAGGTTAGAACCATCACCGGCCATGAGTTCGATGTCATCTACACCCATTCTTCCGTGACAGTGAAAGGATGCCTTGCTTGCTTCAAGGGCATGTTCGAAAACTCAGATGATGAGTGGGTCGCTAGGCTAGATGTTGAGTACATGTAACATCCCAAATTTTCAATTTGGAATGTTATACATTAGATCATCATTGCATATCATATTTTATTGCATTCTGGCTTGATCCTAGAAATTCTACGCAACTCAAGGACCCACATAGAGAGTTGGGGATTTCGTTATTTTCATATTTGAGTTTTCTCAAATTCTGAAAAGAGGATCGTTTGATTTTATTTATTTTTCTCTTCGAATATTTCCAATATGAAAATAAAAGAGAGGGGATAAAATGATTTCCCCAAAATAAAGAAATATTGGAGGTTAAATATTAAAATCAAATAATAATTTTATTCAGAGTTTTATCGCTATTTTATTTGAATTAGGAAAAAATGCGTTTTTCAAAATTGCATTAGAGGCCCAAATAAATGTTCACTTTGTCCGCTATATTTTTAGAGGATGGGGAAAATTTATTTCAGGATTTTTGGAGTCCGTTTAGTATTCCTTTTCTTTGTTTTTCTGCACATGGAAATATTTAAAAAAAAAGGAAACCGCCTTACCGGGCCGTGTCCGCCTGGGACGCCGACCTCGCCAGCCCGCCCCGCCGCCCGAACCCTAACCCTAGCCGCACCGCCGTCGCTGATGCCACGACTCACGTTGCCGCCGCGCCGTCTCGTCGCCGCCGCCAGACGCTGACCCCGCCGCCCGTCGCCGCCAACCCCGCCCGCTGCCGCTGGACGCCGCCCTCGCCAGAGTTACCCATCGGCACCGCTGCTGTCACGCTAGCCGAGGTAGCCATCGGTTTTATTTTAAAAACAGTTCGGTTTTATTCGAAAACCTAGATGCATTTTTTTATTAGATCGGTTTTATTTTACCGGTTTAATTAAATAGCGGACGTTCATCCGAACATTCGTTTTAATGAACGTTGTTCACCCGTTAGCCGTAGACAGCGAACGTTCGTTCGTTAGCCTGTTCGTCAGTTTTCTTTTTCCAGGGTTTTTCCGCGATTATTTTCAATCGCGATTTTTGCCCTGATTTTCGTTTTAGTTTATCTTTTCGCTCGTTTATCAGAATCAGGTGATTCAAGCGCCTAGATCTTCGCCTCGAAGCCCTCTTTCTATTAACTAACTTGAGCAAGATTTTGGTACCGTAAAACTTGACTTTAGTCCAGATTACTGGACGAATCTTTTTTTTCATAGTTGAATTTCGTTGCTTTGTTTGATTTGATTCTTTTTGCAAACCAGAGTTTTTAAGTTGAACTTTCTGGTTAGATTCTCTTATTTGAGTTTTACCCATGCTTCTAGTTGAGTTCTTATTGTTTGCTTTGTTTGTTTGCGATAGAGTACCCGGAGTGCGAAGTGTGCTACTACAAGTCTCTAGGTTTCACGGAACATTAGCAAGGCATGTAACACTTTGATCATACCTCTTTACTACCCAGTTTTATTGCATTAGATCAATCCTCAAACAATTGCATGGTTAGGATCTGATTAACATGTGGGCTTTGGGAAGTAGATGATCAGGTAGAACCTATTGCCCTGTTTACTTATCAAACCTTTGGGGAGTTACTTCTACGTTATGCTTATACTGCTATGCTATGCTCGTAGACGTGGTTTGGTTTAAGTGATTCATGATAGATGTGAGAGTTATTATTAATGGTTAACTTAAGGTGCTAGTTTAGTACACATCTGGCTGGATTGCTTGAGGCACCCTGGAGTACCCAGTGGTTGTCAGGGCACCTAGAGAATCCAGTGTTGTCCTAGGATATCCCGGAGTACCCGTGTGATCATCCTACGGTCCGCCACCCTGGCTCAAAGGGATCATAATATTATTCATGCTAGAAACTTCCGTGTGCAGCCACAAGCTATTATGGGCTCTAGCATAGTTGAGTAAGTTGCAAGACCTCTTTCAGTGGTGGGCTAGCAGATGTAGGGGAAAGTAGGTGTAACTGTCCACCCAGAGTAAAGAGTTATTGTTTCAGAAAGACTGTATCTCGTTTCTCCGACCATGGATGTATTCGAGTCTTGTGGGGAAAAGTGCGCAAACCTCTGTAGAGTGTACAAACTAATCATGGTTAGCCGTGTCCCCGGTTATGGATGCTTTGAGTATCTAGTTCTTGGGTTATCATGTTGATCTCATCACTCTTAATATAATTTGATTGGGTTTAATGATGATGCTTAATTGGGATTGAGTTGGAGGAACCTTCTCAATGTTTAACAACCACCATGATAGTTAAATAAAATTTATTCCTTTGTTGTAGGGAAAAATTGGCTTTATGCAAAACTGTAACCGTAGAGCTTTCCACCAGCCATATATGCATGTAGTGGTAGCATTTATTCTGTTCATTACTCTATGTGTTACATTGCCAGAATATTCCATGTGCTGAACTGTTTCGGCCTGCAACGTTCATGTTGCAGACTTTTCAATCGACGAGTAAGGTGCCATAGGCCGTTGTCTTTCACTCAATGATGCCGTTGGAGTTGATGGACTCACTTTATCTTCCAAGCCTTCCGCTGTTATCGATTTTAGATGGCCTTAAGCCATATTATTGTAATAAGTTCTCTTTTGAGACATTTGATGTAATAAGTGTGTGATTGCTACTCTGTTATAAATCCTCAAGTACTGTGTGTGTCAGCATTACCGATCTAGGGATGCCACTGATGCACAGAGACTAGACTGTTTGAGGTCTGGTCGCTACAAGATGGTATCAGAGCACACGCTGACTGTAGGACACGACCACTAAGCTAAAGCCCTAGATCAATACTCTCTTCTCATTTCTGACTTCTCTCCCTTTTCTACTCTATAGGATGGCAGATGCAAGGAACAAGTTCACCCAACCGGATGAAGATACACCTTTTGGACGACACTTGAAGGAAGTCACTAGAGACCTGAACATCGGAATACCAAGCTTCATCGGGACCTACATCGCCACTTTACCAGAAGAGGAGCGTTGGATAATTTGAGTTCAAGTTCCAGGAAGGACGTTCATGCTAGTCACTGAGCCCATAGAGTATTCCTTTGATGCACCCACCTGGAGTCTAGGAAAGAGCATGGCAGCCCACATCACTATGGGACGCATTGGATAAGTGTACCACAAGGATCTCAAGGATACTATCTACCAGATATGTGGGTGTCGGCGTTCTGGGAACGGGGGTCCCTAGATTTGCCTGCCTGCGGCGTGGCTCAAGGGGAGGCCCAATACGGCCCGTCTTCATCAACCCAAGCTCAAGACCCTCGCGAGGGGCCAAGCCTCGCGGGGCGGATGACGCAAGGCTTCCTCAGGGGCGGCCTCACCAGGCTGGCTCGCGAGGAGGTGGAGAGATCAAGGCAGGGGTACCTCGCGAGGTACACATGACACAAGCCGTGATGATCGAGACCAAGCGGGCGCCAGCCTGCGCAATGTCATCGCTTACTCTTTGGTGCAAAGGGGGCAAGCGCAGGCGCGGAGTACCGAGGCATCAAGCAAAGGTTACCATTTCGGTGCAATGAGACCAAGACCAGCAGAGCGGCAGGACGGAGGTCACAGTGGAGCCCAAGACGGCGTCATCGCCAGTGCCTTTGGGTGTCGAAGACCAACTTTAGTCAGCATAACTTGTACTAGTTGTTCCCCTTCAAACTGGCCATTGTTGGCTCCCTTCCCGCTCAATATTTGGGAAGAGGACGAGGGCCTCTATAAATAGAGATAGTCACCAATGTAGGAGGGAGACCTCATATGATCGAGAGACGATCGAATCCACCCAAGTAGAACACCACCCCAGCTCAAGAACACCTCTCGTGAGGCTGTTCTTCCTTTGTACTGTTCATCATCATCCCCTGAGGCAATCCACCACACCACAAATTAGAGTAGGGTATTACACCACAACGGTGGCCCGAACTACTATAAACCCTGTGTCCCTTGTGTTGTTCATCGAGTAGCTTAGATTCACAGCGAGGCGTTGGGACGTGGATCGGTAGGGGGAAGATCTTCACGCGCACCCCAGAGTTCGAACCTTAAGGGTTTTGCCGGAACCCGATATCCGACATTTGGCGCACCAGGTAGGGGTACGCCGGAGCTCTCCCTTCCGTCGACCCGCTCTCCATCAACACTGCGCTTCACTCTCAGGGCCGACGGCGCACCGCCTGCTCTGGCGACTGACGCCAGCACTGGAGCCAGGGGGCTCCGAGCCTTGGCCCCTGCCTTGCGACAGGTGTAGTGGCCGCACAAGTTCAAGCCAGAGATGCCGCCGCGCTACGACAGCGCGATGGAGCTGCTAGCTTTCCCGCTGGCATGTGAGAAGGCCATCCTCAAGGCCGGGGCGATGACAGGGTCATGGCTAACTGGTTTCCCATGGCCCTCACCGACATTCCGCGCATGTGGCTGCTCCACCTGCCAACCGCTTTTGTGGCCTCTTGGGAGGAGCTGCGCGACCTTGTCCTCGCCCATTACACTGCACCGGCACCCCCGGTCGTCGTAGCTCTCCTGGGCGGCTCGCAGGCGCCACCCTCGGGCCGCCACATCAAGCCATTCGTCCGCCAGATCAGCGCCGCCCTTACGCGGCACGGGGCTCCTCCGAGTTGGGCAGCACCCAAGGCCGACCTGACCTACAGCTCCGATCATCACCCCATCTACACTACCTGCTCGGGTGCGCTCCCGATGCTTTGCACGCCCACCATCTGCCAGGTGGCCGTCACCAGGACCCTCATTGACGGCGGTGCCAGCCTCAACGTGCTCTCGGTGGAGGCCTTCAGCGTCCTCCACGTGCCGCTGGAACGACTCCGGCCCAGCAAGCCCTTCTCGGGTGTCGGAGGCAGTTCAACCGGCTCCCTGGGGCAGATCCGCCTTCCGGTGACCTTTGGCACCCACGACAACTTCCGCACGGAGTTGGTCAACTTCGACATCGCCCGCATCGGCCTCCCGTACAACACCATCCTCAGCTACCCTGCCTTGGCCCAGTTCATGGCAGCGACTCACCCGGCCTACAACCTCATGAAGATGCCCAAGAGCAATGGTGTCCTCACCGTAGCTGGAGATACGAAAGATGCTCCGCAGGTGCTCAAGTTCGCCTTCAAGACAACCGCAGTGGCGCAGCCCACCAGCACCGACACCCCCAAGGCCAAGGGGGGTGCGCCAACCAAGAAGAAGCAGTTGTTCACCCAGGACAAGGCAGAGACTAAGCAGGTACCAGATGATGAGTACGGATCCTCCGGCGCCACCTTCACCATAGGCGCCAATCTCGACCCTGACCAGGAGGAGGCTCTAGTAAAATTCTGCGTGCAAACAAGGAGGTGTTCGCGTGGGAACCCAAGCAGCTAGAGGGGGTCCCAAGGCAAGTGATTGAGCATCACCTGAACGTGTGCCCCAATGTGTGCCCCGTGAAGGAGAAAGCAAGGCGGCAGTCCACCGAGAAGCAGGCCTTCATCGTCCAAGAAACCCACAAGCTGGAAGCTGCAGGTGTCATTCGCCAGGTCCTCTACCCTGAATGGCTGGCAAACCCTATTGTTGTGCCAAAGAAGGGAGGAAAGGAGCGCATGTGCGTCGACTTCACCAACCTCAACAAGGCCTGACCTCAGGATCCATTCCCGCTCCCCCGCATCGACCAAATCGTCGACTCCACCGCAGAGTGCGATCTGTTGTGCTTCCTGGATGCCTTCTCGGGCTACCACCAAATCAAGATGGCGATAGAAGACGTGGATAAGACGGCCTTCCTGACCCCGTGCGGAGTGTATTGCTACACCTGCATGCCATTTGGGTTGCGCAATGCGGGTGCAACCTTTCAGCGACTGATGATATCGCCTTGGGCTGGCAGCTCGGGAGAAACGCTGAGGCCTACGTCAACGACATTGTGGTGAAGTCTCGTGAGGCGAAGACCCTGATACAAGACCTAGAAGAAACCTTTGCAAGCCTTCGTGAAGTGGACCTGTGGCTCAACCCGGAGAAGTGCATATTTGGTGTTCCCTCTGGCAAGCTTCTGGCTTCCTAGTGTCACATATGGTGATCGAGGCCAACCCGGAGAAGGTCAAGGCAATCGAAGACATGAGTCCACCACAAACCCTCAGGGAAATGCAGAAGCTCGCCGGACGCGTAACTGCATTAGGGCGCTTCATCTCCAAGCCGGCGGAGCATGCCCTGCCCTTCTTCAAGCTAATGAAGAAGAAGGGCCCGTTCAAGTGGACACCAGAGGCCGACAAAGTGTTTCAAGATCTCAAGAAGTACCTGATCAGCCCTCCGGTGATGGTGGCGCCGCGCCCTCAGGAGCCCCTGGTGCTCTACCTCGCTGCCACACCCTAGTCCGCCAGCGCTGCTTTGGTGGCGGTTCAGGAGGAGCGCCAGGTCAAGGCTGCATCGCGACAGGCCGTGGCCCCGACCGCGGCATCGCAAGACCAGGAAGGCCTCGCGAAGGCCACGTCCTCGGCAGATGAAGACCAGCCTCGGCAAGAAGACGCCCCCAGGGCAGAGGGGACCTCACCAAATAGTCAGGAGCTGGGGGCTCCAACGTCTCAGGAGGCACTCAACTCTCTGGAGGGTGCGGGCTCCGTCGGCGCACCCACCCTCGTCGAGCATCCTGTGTATTTCGTTAGCACGATGCTGCAGGATGCAAGGGCACGGTACCCCATGCCCCAAAAGCTCTTGCTCGCGCTGTTGGTGTCCTCGAATAAGCTACGACACTACTTCCAAGGTCACCCCATCAAGGTCGTCTCAGCCTACCCATTGGAGAGGATGCTCAGGAGCCCCAACTCTGCTGGAAGAGTTGCTGAATGGAACATCGAGCTGCAAGCGTTTCAGTTGGAATTCAGCACGACCAGAGTCGTCAAAGGAGCTGCACTTGCAGATTTTGTGGCAGAGTGGACAGAGGCACTAGGGCTTGAGGCAGGCGAAGATCGATCGCTTTCCCCAGGAAGCGAGGCACCGAACGACTGGGTTATGCACTTCGATGGAGCATTCTCGCGACATGGCGCGGGGGCTGGCGAAGTGATTATATCCCCCACTCAGGAGAAGCTTTATTACGTCGTACATCTCTGTTTCCAGTAGGGCGAGAAGGTTTCCAACAATATAGCAGAATACCAGGGTCTCATAGCAGGCTTAAAGCGGCCGCACTGGGGCTGAAGCGCCTCGTCATCAAGGGTGACTTACAGCTCCTCGTTAACTTCTCCAACAAAGTGTACGATCCCAAGGACGAGCACATGGAGGCGTATCTTGCAGAGGTGCGCAAGATGGAAAAGCAGTTTTTGGGGCTGGAGCTGCAGCATGTGCCCCGTGGCAACAACCAAGAGGCTGATGACATCGCCAAGAGGGCATCAAGGCGGCTGCCTCAGGAGCCTGGCGTTTTCGAGGAACGACTCTTCAAGCCCTCAGCAGCACCGTCACTATCAAGCACAGCGCAACCTCGAGAGGAACTCCCTCAACCACCTGCCTCAAGAGCTCCGGCCTGTGGCCCGACCTCAGGAGCACGCTTGCTCCTGGCGTTGGAGCCTCAGGAGGGATGCTGGATGGCGGAGCTCAAGGATTACCTGATGTAAGGGACTCTACCAGAGAAAGAAGAGGACGCGGAACGCGTGGGCCAGCAGGCCACGACCTACTGTATCCAAGATGGAGAGATCTACCGGAAGCAGCCAAACGGTGTTTCCCTGCGTTGCATCTCTAGGGAACAAGGGAAGGAGTTGCTGGCAGACATTCACGGCGGAGAGTGTGGGCACCACTCGTCATCACGGACCCTTGTCGGCAAGGCGTTTCGCAGCGGGTTTTATTTGCCTACAGCACTCAACGACGCGATCGAGCTGGTGAAGGCTTGTGAAGCCTGTCAATTCCACGCCAAGCAGATCCATCAGCCAGCTCAGGGCCTGCAGACCATCCCACTCTCGTGGCCGTTCACAGTCTGGGGGCTGGATATCCTGGGCCCGTTTCCTCGGGCGCCAGGGGGCTATTACTACCTCTACATCCCCATTGACAAGTTCACCAAGTGGGCGGAGGTGGAAGCTGTCCGCACCATCCCGGCTGGTTCTACAGTCAAGTTCATCAAGGGCCTCGTGAGCGGTTCGGGGTGCCCAATCATATCATCACCGACAACGGTTCGTAGTGCACCAGCAATCTCTTCAAAACATACTGTGCTAACCTTGGAAAGCAGATATGCTACGCTTCGGTGGCACACCCTCGGAGCAATGGCCAGGCAGAACGCGCCAATGCAGAGGTCCTGAAGGGCCTCAAAACTAGGACCTTCAAGAAGAAGCTGGAGGCCTATGGCAGGGGTTGGTACGACGAGCTCCAGTCCGTGCCATGGTCCATCCACACTACTACCACCAAGTCGACCGGCGAGAACCCATTCTTCCTCGTCTACAGAGCAGAGGCGGTCCTCCCTCACGAGGTCAAGCGTTGCTCCACGCGGGTCCTGGCGTTTGATGAAGCGCAGCAGGACACCATGCGGGGGATGGACCTCGTGCTGGGGATGGAACACCGTCGGGAGGCTGTGCTACGAGCAGCAAGATACCAGTAGGTGCTATGGAAGTACCACTACCGCAACATCTGCCCCAGGACTCTCGAGGTAGGTGACCTCGTTCTCAGGCGGGTGCTCTCCAGGGAAGGGCTACACAAGCTCTCGCCCATGTGGGAGGGCCCGTTCAAGGTTGTTCATGTTTCCAGACCTGGCGCCGCACGCTTGGAGACCCAGGAAGGGGTGCCCATCCGAACGCGTGGAACATTCAGAACCTCCGGAGGTTCTACCCTTGAAGTAAGGCCCAGTGCCTGTAAGGAAGGCCCGGTGCCTGTGAAGTAAGGCCCAGAGCCTGTAAAGAAGGCCCGGTGCCTGTGAAGAAGGGCCTAGTGCCTATCAAGAAGGCCCGGTGCCTGTGAAGCTCGCCGTCCCAAGAAAGGACCGGTGCCTGTGAAGAAGGCCCAGCGCCTGTGAAGCTCGCCGCCCGTGACACTCTCACGTAATAATTAGTTGGGGCTGTACACGCCCCGGAGTCTCCGGAGTGCCGCCCTCGGGCCTCGGGGGCTCCCGCCCACGGCTAGTGGCAGTACTTAGCTCCGCGCTGGTGAGAAGACGTCGAAGACTAGACTAGGTGCCGGATGCGGTTTTTCATTTGCTTTCCGCAGTTGGCTTGTTCTCCCTCATTTGAACTTTTATTGGAGTTGCTTCTAGTGTTGTTTGCCGTCCCCTACCCCTGTTCTATGTCTCTGGCTTTCGCTCGGCCTGTTCTCCTTCTCGCTAGCCTCGCGAGGGGGCTACGTGGGCGCCCTCATGAGCCCTTTCTCTCCTGATTTCGTGAGGCTCCCTCACTCAAGTTTGCAGCGGGAGCCACCCTCCCAGTCCATGCCCCACATGCATCGCGACGCGGGACGCAGGACCTAGCCTGATCACCCACGCGACAAAGGTTTGAAAGCTACTCTCCCGACTTATTTTGCAGACCCTAATACGCTCGGCGAGGCCTCAGGCAAATACTTCGCAAGGCGGAAACTGCGGTAAACCCCCTAAAGCTAAGTTGTTCCTACGCGCAACCACATAGCCGCAACACCACAACACAGCATGGGAATAATAGAAATAGCATGATAATTAAGGGAAACAGTCTTGCACGCCCCCACGGGGCTCCATACTTCTCTCTCTCTCTCAATGCAGGAAAATGAGGTAAACAAAATAAACGCGGTTTGCCCCGCAACGGCTCGCGAGGAGGGATCCGCACCGCCTTCCCGAACTCAATCAGACTCCTCCTCGCGCCTCACCAGGGTGCGGCAACGGGACGATCCGCTACCACCCTCAAAGCGGGCGCGGTGGCGCGGTGGGTAGTCGTGGCCACCGCTGGAGGAGCTGTCACCAGAGGAGGAGCCGCTGAAGCTTGGCGAGCTGCGGGTGCCGCCAGGAGCAGGCTCGCCTTCGTCTTCGTCATGGACGTCGCCAAGGCCAAGCACCCGGTCGCCGTAATCATCTTCAGGGCAGCACCTGACACGGAAACCATCTTCTCCGAACACCCTCACGTAGAGGGTGGTGTCACCGTCAAACTTGAAGTGCAGGGTGCACCGCCAGCCCAGGCCACATGCACGGGCAAACGTCTGCCAGCCGCGAGCCAAGGCCATGTCCCCGGCAACGGAGAACTCCACCATAACCTAGGAAGCCTTGTTGCAGCAACCATCCGCCTGCAGCCAGAGCCCACCAGGGCCGGCGGCCGACAGTTCACCGGCAAAGAAGCGCGGGAGCGAGAGCCAGTTGCCGGCCTGATCTGCCGACCTCACAACAAACTCCGGTAGCACCTCTGCCGAGTGAAAGCATGGCCGGGGAGGCCGCACGGCCGCATCGCGTCTTCCCCCGCCCACCGGGCGGCCATCACCATGCGAAGAACCACCGCCGCAACCACGAGGAGCCGATGCAGGAGTCGCGGGGTGCTTGCGGGGACGACCTCGGCCGCGCTTGGGCGGAGGGGAGCCAGGCCCTTCCTGGCGAGCTTTCCCTTTCTCTGCGGCCGAGAACCTCTTCGTCGGCGCCAACGGACACGGCAGGCAACTGGAGCAAGGAGGAAGAAGAAGCAGGCGGGGGAAGGGAGATGTGCAGCGAGTGCCTGCGCCCCCTCCACATTTATAACCCAAGGGAGGCCAAATATCGGCCTCCACGATCGTAGGTAATCATGACTCTTTTCGCATGCAGCAGGGACTCGTCAAATCAGGCAGTTGCCGAGGCAGCGTGGGGAAGCGGAGACACCCACGTCCAATCAACCGCCACGCGACAACCAAGGCTGCAGTCTGTTGGGGCCCGCAGCGCTCCGTACTTGCCCTTTCGCTTCGCTGCTAAGCCAAGTCCGAGCGTGCCTTGGGCCCGGGGGCTACTGTCGGTGTTCTGGGGATGGGGGTCCCCAGACTTGCCTGCCTGCAGCCTGCGGCGTGGCTCAAGGGGAGGCCTAGTACGGCCCGTCTTCATCAACCCAAGCTCAAGACCCTCGCGAGGGGCCAAGCCTAAAGGGGCGGACGACGCAAGGCTTCCTCAGGGGCAGCCTCACCAGGCTGGCTCGCGAGGAGGCAGAAAGATCAAGGCAGGGGTTCTTTGCGAGGTACACATGACACAAGCCATGACGATCGAGACCAGGCGGGCGCCAGCCTGCGCAGTGTCCTCGCTTCCTCTTTGGTGCAAAGGGGGCAAGCGCAGGCGTGGAGTACCGAGGCATCAAGCAAAGGTTACCATTTCGGTGCAACGAGACCAAGACCAGTAGAGCGGCAGGACGGAGGTTACCATGGAGCCAAAGACGGCGTCATCGCCAGTGCCTTTGGCAGTCGAAGACCAACTTTAGTCAGGATAACTTGTACTAGATGTTCCCCTTCAAAATGGCCGTTGTTGGCTCCCTTCCCGCTCAATATTTGAGAAGAGGACCAGGGCCTCTATAAATAGAGATAGTCACCACAGTAGGAGGGAGACCTCATCTGATGGAGAGGCGATAGAATCCACCCAAGTAGAACACCACCCCAGCTCAAGAATACCTCTCGCGAGGCTGTCCTTCCTTTGTACTATTCATCATCATCCCTGAGGCAATCCACCACACCACAAACTAGAGTAGGGTATTACACCACAACGGTGGCCCGAACTAGTATAAACCCTGTGTCCCTTGTGTTGTTCATCGAGTAGCTTAGATTCACAGCGAGGCGTTGGGACGTGGATTGGTAGGGGGAAGATCTTCACGCGCACCCCAGAGTTCGAACCTTAAGTGTTTTGTCGGAACCCGATATCCGACAATGGGCGCCGAGATGAGCAATGGGAGATGATGAGCACCAGGAAGGATAGGTCCATTGCAGCTTTCATCCAGGAGTTAAACCAGCACATTCGTCGCTAGGAGAACCAGATGTGCGGAGGCATGATAGATCTAAAGAAGGCAATGACCAGGATCATGGAGCTGGAGGAAGAACTCAAGTCTAAAAGCAATGGATATGAGGAGGAAATGACTATACTCATGGAGAAGAATGATGATCTGACAAGGAAGCTAGGAGTATTCATGGGAGACCCCACGCCAGGAGGAGAAGACGACGATTCCACTTGTCCGGAGAACTACATTATCATCCATGACACCGACTCGGACCCTGATGATAGCGATGATGACTATGTTGATGAAGCTGGAGCAGATATCATGGAGTCTTCCACCGATCAAGTTTTCTAGTTGACCACCATATCAGTAGTAGTAACCCCCCCCCCATGCATATAGTATAGTCCGAGCACTTTTGTAACGATAGTTAGACCGATGTGTGCCCTTGTTCGAATTGATTGGAGTGATATGATTGTGTTTGTCTCATGTGCATATGGGTAGTGTTTTCCCTCTATATCTCATTCTATTCTGTTTTCTCATCTTTTCTAAACCCATCAGATGCCTCCAAGACGCGACAATGGATTTGCTTTCCCGCTGGAGCTCACTCAGTTGATCCAGCAGCAGAATGCCCTGATGCCGATACTAGTCCAGAATCAGAACCAAGGGAACAACAACAACAACAACCCACCACCACCACCTGTTGATCACTTAGCCCGTTACTAAGGCTGAATCCGCCGGTGTTCTCCAATAGCACCGAGCCGATAGTTGCAGATGGTTGGCTCTGCAAGATTGGAAGGTAGCTGACCAGTGCAGGACGCACGGATGCGGAGAGAGTGCGATTTGCCGCACATCAGCTTGATGGACCCGCAACATCTTCGTGGGAGAATTTCACAGCCACTTACCCCATTGACATGTTACATGGGATCAGTTTCAGCAGGCTTTCCGCACTGCCCATGTTTCAGCAGGAGCTATGAACATGAAGAAGCGCGAGTTTCGCAACTTGCACCAACGAGGACGCACAGTGGGCCAGTATGTGGATGATTTTAGTAAGTGCCGTGGAATTGTCACGACAGATGTCCTTAGGGTGAGGACTTAGTCGCAAGGCCAACACATCTACGCGGTAGCTTGAGAGGGGTTGGGCGGAATCGAAAGACGCAACACAAGACAAGGATTTAGACAACTTCGGGCCCCGGGAAACATCATCCGGTAATAACCCTACATGTCGTTTGTGGCCAGGTCTCATTATGATCATGAGGGAGTCGCTGGTAAGTCGGCTCTTTGTGTCTAGCCCTAGAGATTGTTTCTTGCTTCCTTTGTAAGGGAATATTCCATACGCTTTCCTCTTAAGCCTGGCCCATCATAACATAAGCCGGCCTTCTGGGACATGGGCCCAGTCTTCTATCTGACCCGTCGTCGGAACCATTAGTGTGTCGCCAGGCTCGTGAGTAGTCGGACTAGTGAGTCGCCAATCTTCCGGCGGCTCATCGATGAAACGCCAAGTCCGGCCGGGTCATACTTCTGGCCGGGTCACACCGCGGGGTATATCCCCGACATTAGCCCCTAGTTTAATTTGGATTTATCCATGTTAAACTGATCCTGTAAAATAAACACAAGAACAAAACTTGATAGGTTGTGCTCTGGGTTAAATATTTTCCTGAACCGACACCTGATCATCCTTAAGTCCTTGTCATTTCCTCCTGGATGCATACTCAAGATCTTATAGCAAATCTCCTTTAACATATATGTCCAAACCTTGCCAATGCAAAAAATCCAGGCACTTCTTCTAAAAAATCTGGGTCAATTGGCTAGCTTCATAACCAATTTGCTGACATTGGTTCTTGTAGAGAAATATTTTAAGAAATAATCCATTTGAGTCGGCCTTCAATGCTCTGACTTGACAAAAATATTGGTCTTGAAATATTCAACTGATATTCAGCCGTCTTAAAGATGTAGATCTTGCCGATTTATGATTGCCAAAATTTCCGGGTTATAAATAAATGATGCCAGGTCATGATTGTTGCAGATACCGGGTTAATCTGGTCTACTCCAAACTGAGAATTTGAAGATTTTTTCTCCCTTATATGCATATCACCTGTAGCCTGATACGCCTCCAATGTATCTACTTTTCCAAACACTTTTGCCCTTGTTTTGGACTCTAACTCGCATGATTTGAATGAAACTAACCCGGACTGATGTTGTTTTTAGCAAAACTACGATGATGTTGTTTTATGTGTAGAAAAGAAAAGTTCTCGGAATGTCCTGGAAATCCACGGAGGCACTTTTTGGAATTAATAAGAATTTTTGGCAAAAGAATTAATGCCAGGGGGCCCATAGCCTGTCCACGAGACAGGGGGGCACCCCCCCTAGGGCGCGGCCTCCTATCTTGTGGGCCCCCTGGACTTCCACCGATGTCAACTCCAACTCCATATATTCACGTTCGAGGAGAAAAAAATCAGAGAAAAAGTTTCATCGCGTTTTATGACACAGAGCCGCCGCCAAGCCCTAATCTCTCTCGGGAGGGCTGATCTGGAGTCTGTTCGGGGCTCCGGAGAGGGGGATTCGTCGCCGTCGTCATCATCAACATCCTCCATCACCAATTTCATGATGCTCACCGTCGTGCGTGAGTAATTCCATCGTAGGCTTGCTGGACGGTGATGGGTTGGATGAGATTTACCATGTAATCAAGTTAGTTTTGTTAGGGTTTGATCCCTAGTATCCACTATGTTCTGAGATTGATGTTGTTATGACTTTGCTATGCTTAATGCTTGTCACTAGGGCCCGAGTGCCATGATTTCAGATCTGAACCTATTATGTTTTCATGAATATATGTGTGTTCTTGATCCTATCTTGCAAGTCTATAGTCACCTATTATGTGTTATGATCCGACAACCCCGAAGTGACAATAATCGGGACACTTCTCGGTGATGACCGTAGTTTGAGGAGTTCATGTATTCACTATGTGCTAATGCTTTGTTCCGGTTCTCTATTAAAAGGAGGCCTTAATATCCCTTAGTTTCTGCTAGGACCCCGCTGAACACGGGAGGGTAGGACAAAAGATGTCATGCAAGTTCTTTTCCATAAGCACGTATGACTATTTATGGAATACATGCCTACATTACATTGATGAATTGGAGCTAGTTCTATGTCACCCTATGTTATAACTATTGCATGAGGAATCGCATCAGGCATAATTATCCATCACTGATCCATTGCCTACGAGCTTCTCATATATTGTTCTTTGCTTATTTACTTTTTCGTTGCTACTGTTACAACTACTACAAAAACCCCAAAACATTTATCTTTACTACCGTTACCATTACTATCATACCACTTTTGCTACTAAACACTTTGCTACAGATACTAAGTTATCCAGGTGTGGTTGAGTTGACAACTCAAGTGCTAATAGTCAAGAATATTCTTTGGCTCCCCTTGTGTCGAATCAATAAATTTGGGTTGAATACTCTACCCTCGAAAGTTGTTGCGATCCACTATACTTGAAAGATGATCGAACTACTATTTTTCCCTCAACTACGAGGGGAGGTAAGGAACTGCCATATAGCCTTGCACTAGATTCTCCTTCTGTTATCAGTAGGCTTGCTACACCTAAACCTACTACCGCTATGAATTCTGATATGTCGCATGTTATTAATGATGCCACTTCTGCTATGCATGATGAAACCACTTCTGTGCGTGATACTACTGTGCCATTAGGTGAATTTCTTGATGAACAACTTGCTAGAGTTAGGGGGAATGAAAATATTGAAGAACCTATTACTGATGATAGTGATGATGAAGGTCCCCCCAATGATTATGTATTACCTGTTGTTCCTAAGGGTTATATTATGAATGAAAAAGTTGCTATGGAAATTCTTGCTTGCAATGATAGAAATGATCTTAAGAAATTATTAGCTATATGGAAGCAGCAGCCTCTTAATGCTAGAATGAAACCCGATCCTGCTTTTGCTACTTCACCTATCTGTGTTACTGATAAGGATTATGAATTCTCTGTTGATCCTGAGATTATTACCTTAGTTGAATCTGATCCTTCTTATGGCCTTGAATCTGAAACTGTTGTGGCACATCTTACCAAGTTGAATGATATAGCCATCCTATTTACTAATGGTGAGAAGTCTCGCTATTTATATATCCTTAAGATATTTCCATTCTCATTAAAGGGTGATGCTAAGACTTGGTATAATTCTCTTGCTCCTGGTTGTGTGCCTAGTCCCCAAGATATGATTTATTACTTCTCTGCTAAATATTTCCCTGCTCATAAGAAACAAGCTGCCTTGCGGGAAATATATAATTTTGTGCAAATCAAAGAAGAGAGTCTCCCACAAGCTTGGGGGAGGCTTCTCCGGTTACTTAATGCTTTGCCTGATCATCCTCTTAAGAAAAATGAAATACTTGATATCTTTTATAATGGACTAACCGATGCTTCCAAGGACTACTTGGATAGTTGTGATGGTTGTGTTTTCAGGGAAAGAACAGTCGACGAAGCTGAAATACTATTGAATAATATGTTGACTAATGAAAATAATTGGACTCTCCCCGAGCCAGTTCCCGAAGTAATTCCCGAACCAATTGAGCCAACTCCTGAGCCTATTCCTAAACCTACTCCGAAGAAGAGAGGTGTTTTATTTCTCAGTCCTGAAGATATGCAAGAGGCAAAGAAATCAATGAAAGAAAAAGGTATTAAACCTGAAGATGTTAAGAATTTACCACCTATTGAAGAAATACATGGTCTGAATATACCGCCTGAAGAACCACATTGTCTTGATAACCTGACACAGGTAGTAAAGGTAAATTCTCTCTATAGATATGATAAAGTTGAAATACCCTCTACTAAATTTCATAGCCCATGCTTAAATGAATTTGATGACTTTATGGCTAGACAAGAAAGTTTTAATGCTTATGTTTGTAGAGAGTTAAAGAATAATGCTTTCGAGATAGGACACGTAGGCGATAATCTAGCTAGAGTTAAAGATGAACTTCTCCGCGTTAGCAAATATGCTTCTATGGTTGCTACTCAAGCTAAGCAAGTACTTAAAGCTCAGAATGATTTGCTTGATGAATTAAATAATAAAAATGACTTTGCTGTTAGACTGGCTACTAGAAATGGTAGAATGACTCAGGAACGTTTGTATCCTGAAGGCCACCCTAAGAGAATCGAGCAAGATTCTCGGAGAAATAATTTAGAGGCACCTAGTTCTTCTAAAAAGAAGAAAAAGAAAAACGATAGAACTTTGCGTGCTTCTAGTGAACCTACTGTAGACACACGTGAGAATCCCAATGATATTTCTATTTGTGATGCTGAAACACAATCAGGTGATGAACATGAACCTAGTGATAATGTTAATGATAATTTTCATGTTGATGCTCAACCTAGCAAAAACAATGATGTAGAGATTGAACCTGCGGTTGATCTTGATAACCCACAATCAAAGAATCAACGTTATGATAAGAGAGATTTTGTTGCTAGGAAGCACAGTAAAGAAAGAGAACCATGGGTTCAGAAACCCATGCCCTTTCCCCCTAAACCATCCAAGTCAAAGGATGATGAGGATTTTGAGCGCTTTGCTGAAATGATTAGACCTATTTTCTTATGTATGCGCTTAACTGATATGCTTAAAATAAATCCTTATGCTAAGTATATGAAGTATATCATTACAAATAAAAGAAAGTTACCGGAGGCTGAAATTTCCACCATGCTTGCTAATTACACTTTTAAGGGTGGAATACCAAAGAAACTTGGAGATCCAGGTGTTCCAACTATACCATGCTCTATTAAAAGAAATTATGTTAGAACTGCTTTATGTGAACTTGGAGCTAGTGTTAGTGTTATGCCTCTCTTTATATCATAGACTTGAATTGAATAAGTTGACACCTACTGAAATATCTTTGCAAATGGATGATAACTCAACCGCTATACCTGTCGGTATTTGTGAGGATGTGCCTGTTGTGGTTGCAAATGTCAC
This sequence comes from Triticum aestivum, assembly GCF_018294505.1. Taxonomy (NCBI): domain Eukaryota; kingdom Viridiplantae; phylum Streptophyta; class Magnoliopsida; order Poales; family Poaceae; genus Triticum; species Triticum aestivum. The sequence goes on along the minus strand of NC_057810.1, from coordinate 618,972,342 downwards.
TATCTTAACGGACTTTGTTATTCTTGATATTCCCGAGGACGATAGTATGTCTATTATCCTTGGTAGACCTTTTCTTAATACTGGAGGGGCTTTTATTGATTGCAACAAAGGCAATGTCACTTTTCATGTTAATGGTAATGAGCATATGGTACATTTTCCGAGGAAACAATCTCAAGTTCATAGCATCAATTCTATTGAAAAGTTCCAACTATCATTTTTGGAGGTTCTGAATTTCCTCTCCCTACTGTCAAGAAAAAGTATGATATTCTTATTGTTGGAGATTTTCATGCCCCCATTGAGGTAACTTAGTGTTATTCGAAATTTCTCCGGTTCCGTGTTATTCGGAATGAGTTTGTTAACAAGACTTGATCAACCTTGTTAGTGGATTCATTTTGATGATCACGAGATGGATGAAACTAGAAGGCACAACCTTCTGTACCCTCCTTTTACTTTCTGTTATTTAGAATAAATAAAGCAAAAATAGTTTTATCTGTCTGTTTTCTGAATTATCCATGTATTAAAAAAATAGTCCAAAAATAAAAGTGCTCCAAATGCCCTACACATTTAGTATGATTTTTTCTAGAATATTTGAGGATTTTAGGCACTGAAAACACTGCAGGAGGGGCAAGCACCAGGCCATGAGAGAGGAGGGCGCGCCCCCCCTGTAGGGCGCGCCCCTGTCTTGTGGGCACCTGGTGGCTCCCCTCCACTTATGCCAGCACCCACACACTTCATCTTCTACCCAAAAAAATCCCCATCCAGCTCAAGCCCGAGTTCTAGCTCGTTTTGCTACGATTTTCAATCTCTTAGCTCAAAGCTCCATTGACAAAACTGCTTTGGGAGATTGTTGCTTGGTATGTGACTCCTCCATTGGTCCAATTAGTTTTTGTTCTAGTGCTTGCAAATTTTTGCTGCATAGGTGACCATGTTCTTGAGCTTGCATGTTAAATTTTTGATGTTCCAAGCAATTCCAATGCATGATATAGGCTCTAGGCACTTGTAGGAGTAGTTGCTATCAATCTTGTTTAGTTTTATTCACTTTTATTTTGAAGTTACTAAAATTTCAGAAATTTTCACAAATATAAATATGTTTAGAAGAATGTACCAAGGTCGTTCCTGGGCAAAGAAAGGTCCAAGGATTACTATACGTGAGCAAGATGTTAATTTGCCGAGGGATGCAAATGTACGGGCTTGTGAGCGGCCATCCGATGATTTTATGGTCGAAGCAGGCTTCAAAGAGGAATTTGACATGTATGTGCGTAATGCTGAGCTGGAGGACTTCTTACAAGATAAGTGTCCTCAATATTATCAATTGACTGATTCCTTTGTGCGGAGGTTCGAATATATTTCTGTGCATAATTCTCCTAGTGTCATGTTTGATATTTATGATACATCTTATACCATGGATTTAGAGGATTTCACAACTGCTTGCAAACTCCCTCAGTGGGGTAATATTAATGATCCTCGCAAATCTGAATTTAGAGATTTTCTTGCTAGTATTACTGTGGGAGAATATAGGGACATAGCACAAGCTATCATAGGGAGCATTAATTTTCCTGCTATACATTATTTTGCTCTCTTTATTGGTAGATGCATTAATGGTAAGGACGAAGTATGTCACATGTGTGCTCCTGATCTTTGTGTCCTCAAGAGTGCTGTGTCAGGTTAAAGAGGTTATAACTTGGGGGCAATAGTCGCACGTAGGTTGCAGAATAATAGTAGAAGGGGTGATTTCTTTGGAGGAATTTATGCAACCCGTGTGGCTAATTTTCTTGATATAGCTCCACGAGAGGGGGATATGATTGTACCTCCTGTTTATTTGGATAAAGAAGCTATGTTTGATCATCATTTTCTTGAGAGGAATGAACAATTCCTCCATTATCGACTAATCTATGACAGACGCAACATCGTCCCTGTTACTCTTCCTTCTCCCTACCTTTTTGATTATCAGGCAAAAGGAAGATATGTTGTCACCAGGGAAGAAGCAATTGAATATGAGAGGGGAATGGAGGCAGCTCGCCAACACTCTGCTGCTCAGGAGGCGGTCGCCTCTGCATCTCAGCACTACCCCAGTTTTACTTATGGATAGCAGCCATGCGGTCATTGGTATTAAACCAACTTAGGCCAAAAGCCTAAGCTTGGGGGAGTACGTATTTCTCACCGACTTTACATTCATGTTCACACACTAGTCGTCGGTGCTCATACTCTTTCATTGTATTATCCATGCTAGTTTAAATTTCTTTTTCTAGTTTTCTTCGTGTGTGTTTGTTAAACTTGAGAAAAAACCAAAAAAATTAGTTAGTTTAAATTCTATGCTTGTAGTAGAAATTAAAATGAAAACCCAAACACATTTCTCGTTCTTCTTTTACTTGTTGGGAGCTTTCCCGTGAAATAGTTTTATTTTCTTTTCTTTCTTTTGGGGGTCGAGAAGACTATATTAAAAATGCTTAGTGGCTCTTATATGCATGATTGTCTATTTAACTTAGAGCCCATATTACTTGTCTTCTCTCTTGAGTTGAATGCTTGCAGATTCCAACTTAGTCCAATGCACGTGCACTCTTATTATTATACACATCGTTCGGTCGTGCAAGTGAAAGGCAATAATGACGATATATGATGGACTTATTGGGATGAGAAAATCTGGTATGAACTCGATCTCTCTTGTTTTTGTAAATATGATGATTCATCGTTCCTGAGTCAGCTATTGTGAAGTAAACATATTTGCAATGACATTTAGAGATTATAGTTGCTTGTGCCATGCTTGATTAGCTATGAGTTATAATGGTCTACATTGCGTGCCAACATGCTATTAGAATGATTATGATGTGATATGATGGGATGGTATCCTCCTTTGAATGAATTGAGTGACTCGACTTGGCACATGTTTACGCATGTAGTTGAATCAAATCAACATAGCCTTCATGATATTTATGTTCATGGTGGATTATATCCTACTCATGCTTGTACTTGGTGTGAATTAATTTTAATGCATGTTTACGACTCTTGTCGCCCTCTCAGTTGGTCGCTTCCCAGTCTTTTGCTAGCCCTCACCTGTACTAAGCGGGAATACTGCTTGTGCATCCAAACTCCTTAAACCCCAAAGTTGTTCCATATGAGTCCACTATACCTTCCTATATGCGGTATTTACCTGCCGTTCCAAGTAAATTTGTATGTGCCAAACTCCAAACCTTCAAATGAAATTCTGTTTTGTATGCTTGAGCAGCTCATGTTACAACTAGGGCTGCCTATATCTTCCATGCTAGGTGGGTTATTATCACGACGAGTGGACTCTGCTCCTCATTCACGAGAAAGGGCCGGTAACCGGGATGCCCAGTCCCATGATCCAAAAAGATCAAAGCAAATCAAAATAATTAAACAAAACTCCCCCAGGGCTGTTGTATGTTGGAGGCACTCGTTGTTTCAAGCAAGCCATGGATTGATGCTTCTTGGTGGTTGGGGGAGTATAAACCTTTACCATTCTGTTTGGGAACTGCCTATAATGCATTTAGTATGGAAGATACAGCCATCTCATAGTTGTTGCATTGACAGCAAAAGTATGCCGCTCAAAATGCTATTCAATCTCTATTTTAAAATCGAGCTCTGGCACCTCTACAAATCCCTGCTTCCCTCTGCGAAGGGCCTATCTATTTATTTTTATGTTGAGTCATCACCCTTCTTGTTAAAAGCACCCGCTGGAGAGCACACTGTCATTTGCATTCATTATTATTGGTTTATATTGGGTATGACTTGACTGGATCTCTTTTACCATGAATTACAATGTTTAGTCAGTCCTTGATCTTTAAAGGTGCTCTACATTTATGTTTTGCGGTCTCAGAAAGGGCTAGCGAGATACCATTTCGTTATATCATGTTATGATTATTTTGAGAAAGTGTTGTCATCCGAGTTTTATTATTATGGCTCGCTAGATGATTATGCTATTGATATGAGTAATTGTGAGACCTATGTGTTATTGTGAGTGTGGTTAGTTCATAATATTTGCTGAAACTTGAATGCTGGCTTTTCATGTTACAACAACAAGAGCAAATAGAGCTTGTAAAAGTTTTTCTTTATCACTTTCAGTTTATCAACTGAATTGCTTGAGGACAAGCAAAGGTTTAAGCTTGGGGGAGTTGATACGTCTCCAACGCATCTACTTTTCCAAACACTTTAGCCCTTGTTTTGGACTCTAACTTGCATGATTTGAATGAAACTAACCTGGACCGACGCTATTTTTAGCAGAACTACCATGATGTTGTTTTGTGTGTAGAAAAGAAAAGTTCTCGGCATGTCCTGGAAATCCACGGACGCACTTTTTGGAATTAATAAGAATTTTTGGCGAAAGAATTAATGCCAGGGGGCCCACAGCCTGTCCACGAGACAGGGGGCGCCCCCCCTAGGGCGCGACCTCCTATCTCGTGGGCCCCCTGGACCTCCACCGACGTCAACTCCAACTCCATATATTCACGTTAGGGGAGAAAAAAATCAGAGAAAAAGTTTCATCGCGTTTTACGACACGGAGCCGCCGCCAAGCCCTAATATCTCTCGGGAGGGCTGATCTGGAGTCCGTTCGGGGCTCCGGAGAGGGGGATTCGTCGCCATCGTCATCATCAACCATCCTCCATCACCAATTTCATGATGCTCACTGCCGTGCGTGAGTAATTCCATCATAGGCTTGCTGGACGGTGATGGATTGGATGAGATTTACCATGTAATCAAGTTAGTTTTGTTAGGGTTTGATCCCTAGTATCCACTATGTTCTGAGATTGATGTTGCGATGACTTTGCTATGCTTAATGCTTGTCACTAGGGCCCGAGTGCCATGATTTCAGATCTGAACCTATTATGTTTTCATGAATATATGTGTGTTCTTGATCCTATCTTGCAAGTCTATAGTCACCTATTATGTGTTATGATCCGACAACCCCGAAGTGACAATAATCGGGACACTTCTCGGCGATGACCGTAGTTTGAGGAGTTCATGTATTCACTATGTGCTAATGCTTTGTTCCGGTTCTCTATTAAAAGTAGGCCTTAATATCCAATGTTTCCGCTAGGACCCCTCTGAACACGGGAGGGTAGGACAAAAGATGTCATGCAAGTTCTTTTCCATAAGCACCTATGACTATTTACGGAACATGCCTACATTACATTGATGAATTGGAGCTAGTTCTATGTCACCCTATGTTATAACTATTGCATGAGGAATCGCATCCGGCATAATTATCCATCACTGATCCATTGCCTACGAGCTTTTCATATATTGTTCTTCGCTTATTTACTTTTCCATTGCTACTGTTACAACTACTACAAAAACCCCAAAACATTTATCTTTACTTTTGCTACCATTACCATTACTATCATACCACTTTTGCTACTAAACACTTTGCTGCAGATACTAAGTTATCCATGTGTGGTTGAATTGACAACTCAACTTCTAATACTCAAGAATATTCTTTGGCTCCCCCTGTGTCGAATCAATAAATTTGGGTTGAATACTCTAACCTCGAAATGTGTTGCGATCCCCTATACTTGTGGGTTATCATAGCCCCCAAGTGTCAGGTTGTCATGCTTGCAGTAACCTGGGACTTGTAATTGCCTTATGCTCATGAAAACTTCAACCAGTGTAGCCCCCAAGGGCCAAGTCATTATGCAATAATGAGCAGGGACTTTGTAGATATAACCATATAACTTGAACAGCAACATGTAGCCCCCAAGGACCGGCTCAGTAAGATAATACTGAGCTGGGACTTTGTATATAATTTATTGATAATAACATCATATAATATAATCTTCACCATGGGGCATGAACCCACGTCCACAAGGTTGAGAGCTTTGTACTCTACCAACTAAGTAGTGGACCGTTCAATATAACGGATTGATGCTTGTGTACCTTGAATTTTTGATAGGAGCAATTGGTAGCCCCCAAGGGAGGGCCCTTTACAATGTGATGAGTCGAGTCTTCAGTAAGCTGAGCAAAAAATGACTTTGCATTAGCCCCCAAGTACCATGGTGCATGCCGGCAGTGACATGTGACTTGCATATCTGGCATGGGACTTGCATATTTGATATGATCTCAATATGAATAATGTAGCACCCAAGTGTCGGGTCGTAAGCCTTCAGCGACTCGGGACTATTCCTTCCATTGTAGAATAAATCATATCCATTGATAAAATAATAGCCATTGCGCTAAAATGACTTTGAATACCTTATCTCTTGACAAGTAAATCCGGAGTTTAAATACCCGGCGGCTCTTGGCCGATGGCGATTTAATACGCCTCCATTGTAAGCTAGAATTTTTATAACCCGATAGCTTATAACCTTTGAGAAAATCCAGAACGGATAATCATTTTGAAGCATCAATTTTAATGATGAGCTTGAACTTAAGCATTTATATAAGTCATAGTTCTGCAAATCCTGTAGAGTTTAAACAACATATGCCCTGGCGACTTAACGTCAAAAGCCATGGCGGGTAACAACCCAAACATAATATAGTCTTTATGCAATTATGGAAAAGACTAGGATTAAGGCCGTTCAAGTCTAAACATACTGGCAACTTAATGTCAAAAGCCAGGGCGGGTTATCAAACCTCGCATATTTATATAATCAGGAAAACATACCTGTGGAATTGGCTCATTGTCGGTGTCAAAACCGGTGGATCTCGGGTAGGGGGTCCCAAACTGTGTGTCTAGGCGGATGGTAAGAGGAGACAAGGGACACGATGTTTTTACCCAGGTTTGGGCCCTCTCGATGGAGCTAAAACCCTACTCCTGCTTGATTAATATTGATGATATGGGTAGTACAAGAGTAGATCTACCACGAGATCGGAGTGGCTAAACCCTAGAAGCTAGCCTATGGTATGATTGTTGTTCGTCCTACGGACTAAAACTCTCTGGTTTATATAGACACCGCAGAGGGCTAGGGTTACACAGAGTCGGTTACAATGGGAGGAGATCTTCATATCGTATCGCCAAGCTTTCCTTCCACGCCAAGGAAAGTCACATCCGGACACGGGACGGAGTCTTCAATCTTGTATCTTCATAGTCCAGGAGTTCGGCCAAAGGTCTTAGTCCGGCCATCCGGACACCCCCTAATCCAGGACTCCCTTAGTAGCCCCCGAACCAGGCTTCAATGACGACGAGTCCGGCGCGCAAGTTGTCTTCGGCATTGCAAGGCGGGTTCTCCTGCAAATTCTCTATATCTGTCGAATAGTGTCCGGCTTCTAGTGTGCGCTGTCCTCCTCGACTTCTGTGCCCCATAATGACCATCTTCCATGCGTCAAACGAATGCGAAAAGCCAGGGGGTTTTCTTTTCACTTACCCCCCCCCCCCCGGTTGCGTTAATGAGCCGCCCATAAAAGAGACGGGGATTTAGATCCTATTCGCACCATCTTCCCTCCGCGAGTCTTCATCAGTGCGCCTCTGACAGAGATCCATTCCATCATGGCCAGTTGGTGCCGCTCCTCCTCTTGCCCCTCCAGCCCTCGTCCCGGATATTGGGGGCGGTTTTCCATCCCGCATAGCAAGTTAGTAGCGCTTCAGTCCAAGGGGCTTCTCCCCCCAGCATATATGGTCCCAATTCGAGCCAGGATTGCTGCCTATAGCGGCGGAGAGCAGGCGGAGGGTGTTCCCAATCCCTCTCAAGGAGAGCGGGTATGCTTAGTCCCTTATTTGATGAGAGGACTAGGATTTCCAATTCATCCGTTTCTCCGAGGGTTGCTGGAGTTCTACGGCCTCCAGCTACATAACCTCACGCCCGCCTCCATTTTGCACAACGCGGGCTTCGTGACCCTCTGCGAGCTGTTCTTGGGTGTTGAGGCCCATTTCGCGCTATGGAAGAGGTTGTTTTGCCTTGTGCCCCATTGTCAGGAGGGGTCTATTTATCAGGTGGGCGGAGCCGAACTGTGGTGCATCGCCGGGACCGGATATCTATCTGGCACCCCAAAGAGGGCGTCCGAAGACTGGCCCTCGGAGTGGTTTTATATAGATGACGTCACCCTGCCAGACCCTGTACGGATCGGCCTCCCCGAGTTCAATAATGCCCCATTGAAGAAGCGCCTGAGTTGGCGCCCACGGAACCCTCAGAGGGAAGCTGACAGGGACGTCCTGTATCTGATCAGCCGGATAAGGTTGTTGGCTCATTCCGGACTGACCATGATTAAGGTCATGGCCATATGCATTACGCGAGGGGTGCAGCCGCTTCAATACAGAGGCCACCCCATGTGGGATTTCAACGGGGAGGATGACGCCACCCGGTGCGGTCGCAAGGGGCCAGATTCGGCCATCACTTTAACAAGAATCTTATCCGCTTTGTACAAGGGGGAAGAGGAAGAATTCCTCCGTGTCAACCCGGAAGGCGGGTTCTCCATGTACAATCCTCCTAGTTGGGTGAGCTGACACTTTCACTTTCCTATCCATTTTTGAAATTCCCGTAGTTGAGTACTTAGACTAGTAATGTTTAAACGCAGGAGCTGCGCCAGGCTGTCAAGGAAATAAACAGCCCTGTCCCACAACCCGAGGACCCGGAACGGTCCCTCGATCCGGACTCCCAAGAAGATCCAGACTTATGCGTGGAGTTGATTGATGGAGTATTTCATCAATTGAGCAAGGATAACTCCTTACTGGCCATCACGGCCGACTATCCCGGACTACTTCCAGCCTCCAAGGTAACTAAGACCGAAGTCCCAGTATTCTCATGCTTTATCTTGCATGCCGTGTACTAACAGCGTTTCGCAGGGTAAATCCTTGAGGTGGAAGGCCAAGCCCACGGTGGGCAGCCAACAAGGGCCGCTGAAGCCAGGCGGGCCAAAAATAAGTGCGGACCAGATCGAGATTCCGGTGCAACGATATGGTATGCGAATTTAACGCCTAGGGTTTATGCCCTTGAGTCTTACTAACGCTCATGATTTTCTTAGAAAGAAGAGAGCTCGCCGGACTATGTCCGCCAGCCAAGGTTCAAGGACGGGTCCAAAAGCGGAGGCGGACATGGGACGCACCTCGGGCGCTCCTCCGACAGAGGGCGCCGACGGGCTATCTGCCACCCATCCAGAGGTGGAGAGTGCCCTGAACCACAGGTGTCGCCGGACTGTTCTTCGTGACGCGTGTTTTTCCCCAAAGGCGTTGGACGCCTTTAATACAGGAGATGCGTATCTCCATGCTGCTCAAAATGGTCTAGCCAGAGCCACGGAGCAGTATGTGAAAGACATACAGGTGAGTAGAATTGAAGGTTATATATGTCAGGAGCCCCCGAGACTTGAAACAGTGAAGATAACTGTTTGAAGGATCATGTGCTAAGCAGTGTCTTACAAAGAAGAACACGCAATTGTCCCAGGAGCTCGAAGAGTGCAAGGCCCAGCTCGAGGACGCATTGGCCACTTCAGAAAATGTCAAGGGGACGCCCGCAGGTAATATATGCATCGAAAGGTACTTCCGTTTTGAAATGCGGCAAGCGTGCAACCCTGACGATAATAATGCAGATGAGGCCGGAGTAAATCCGAATAAGCAACAACTCCTATGCCAACTAAAGGCTGGCGAAAGTGTGCTGACGAGGGTGAGGCAAGAGAAGAACAAGCTTTAAGATGCCAATACCCAGCTGGGTGAGGAACTGAAAGATGTTCGTATTCAGCTGTCTTCTGCCGTGAAGGAGAATCGGCGACTTCGACGCGGCATTTTTAGTAAGTGCTTGAACGAATCTTCGAAAAAAGAATTCGGCGAGGAAGTCGATTGACGGAGCTATGTCTGTAGGTCTGCTGACGGGTCGTCCTGCGGAGGAAATGCCCGGTTCATCGGGAGACCTTCTTCCCGAGCTGTTGCGACTACACGAACAAGTTCGGCAGGCAATGCAAAGCGTCATCCAGGCTATGTGGCCATCCCTCTCCGTGCTCGGAGGCCTTGAGGAGCTTACCAAGAAGCTGGAGGGAGTGCGGCAGTGCTTCCGGTTGTGGAAGATATCGGCTTGCCGTCAAGGTGCCAGGGAGGCCTGGGCCATGGTGAAGACTCGGTACATGAAGGCTGACCCAAACCACATGGCTGAGGTCGGCCCTATAGGTCCGGACGGAAAGGAGATCCCGGTCAGCTTAGCATATGGCCAGGTGGAGCTGGCTGCAAAGTATTCCCCACAGGACTGTAAATTAGACCGCCTGTTGGATGGTATTGAAGAAGAATATGCCGAGTCGGATTGACTCTGTAAAAATGACATAAAAATGCCTTCTAGCCGGATTGTAGGTCGTTTGTCATTGCGGACCTTTTCGCTTTGACCTCTGGACCCTATAGTCCGGAGTGTGTCCGAATACCCTCTCGATTATGTAAGAACCGGGGCATGCATGGAGACAAGGCGTAGGGGTCATAAGTGCTTTAGCAGACAAGTGCCCAACTAGTTATGTTATATTACATGGTTAGTAAGAAACATCTTCCAGGGAGAATAGTTCTGTTAGGGGTTCCTTTCCCTGGGAGGCATGCCCTAAAGTGCATGTTCGAACTACCAGAAAGAGCAGAAAAACATCTGGGGGCAAATGAATAAATACGACAGATCATCTTTTAGTTCACCGACCGAATATTCCTTTAAGAATGCTAGCTTTCGGCTTCACCCAGTCTGAGGTACACATCCGGCTGACCCGGCAGTAACAATCGCAGAGGTGCTCCCTTTAGCACCTAGCCGAACGAACGGGAATGTAGGGGTAAGCACAGGAGCCAGGCAACCCAACTTGGCCAAAACTTAAGTCATATCGATGCATATAATGGTGTATAAAAGGTTCATGCGGAAGCATCACACATGTTTTGGGCATGAGGCCCGTTTTATATAAACTTCTTGGTAAAGAAGCCCCCAGGTATTATGAGCGCAGGTAGCGCGTCGGGTATGTGGGAATAATGCACAGGCAAGCCCCTAAGGGCTTGTGAGAAAAAATGGTAGGGAGAAGGAACAAAATCCTGGACTGCCAATAAAAAATAAAAATAAAAAAATAAAACAAAGGGACGGAGGAAGGAAATGAACACGGAGTCCGGCGCTAGGCGTAGAACCTTCGTAGGCGTGCTGCGTTCCATGGGTTTGGCTCGAGTCGGTTATCTGATGCGTTTCGCAGACGGTATGCTCCGCCGGTCAGTACTTGGTCGATTATGAAGGGGCCCTCCCATTTGGGCTTTAATTTATCCTTTTTCTTGTCCGGCAGGCGTAGACTAGTTCGCCAACGTTATAGGTTTTGGCCCGTACTTCTCTGCTTTGGTATCTTCGAGCCTGCTGTTGATAGAATGCGGAATGAGCTTTTGCCATGTCGCGCTCCTCTTCCAATGCGTCCAAGCTGTCCTGCCGATCGATCTCGGCTTCTCTTTCTTCGTACATGCGCACTCGAGGTCAGTCATGGATTATGTCGCATGGCAGTACTGCCTCTGCACCGTATACCATAAAAAATGGTGTGAATCCGGTAGTGCGATTCGGCGTGGTCCGCAGCCCCCAGAGTATGGAGTCAAGCTCCTCTACCCAGTGCGTGTTAGATTCCTTGAGGGATCGCACTAGATTGGGTTTGATGCCGCTCATAATGAGACCGTTGGCCTGTTTGACATGACTGTTAGTTTGAGGGTGATAGACTGAAGCATAGTCGTGCTTGATGCCCATGTTTTTGCACCAAAGTTTGACTTCATCGGCCGTGAAGTTTGTGCTGTTGTCGGTTATGATGCTGTGGGGGACGCCGTAACGGTGTACGACCCCGGATATGAAGTCTATCACTGGTCCGGATTCGGCCGTCTTTACAGGCTTGGCTTCTATCCATTTGGTGAATTTGTCCACCATGACCAGTAGATATTTTTGCTTGTGGGTTCCTCCTTTAAGGGGTCCGACCATGTCAAGCCCCCAGACCGCGAAAGGCCAGGTAATGGGTATAGTTTGTAGGGCGGTAGGCGGCATGTGGCTTTGGTTGGCGAATAACTGGCAACCAACACATCGTTGCACTAAGTCCTAAGCGTCTGCCCGGGCCGTTGGCCAATAAAATCCGATACGGAAGGCCTTGCTTACAAGGGCCCGGGCTGCGGCGTGGTGCCCGCCGAGTCCGGCATGAATTTCAGCCAAAAGGTCTCGCCCTTCCTCTTCGGAGATACACCTTTGAAGGACTCCGGTTGTGCTTTTCTTGTAAAGCTCTCCCTCGTGGACTTTGTAGGCTTTAGATCGCCGCACTATGCAGCGGGCCTCGTTTTGGTCCTCGAGAAGTTCCTGCCTAGTTAGGTAGGCTAGGAATGGTTCTGTCCAAGGGGCAATGACTGCCATTATTGCGTGGGCTGACGGTGTTGTTTTGTTGGCGGAGCCCCCAACTGTGTCAGAATGTTCGGTGAGGGGCGGTGTAGTTGTGTCGAGGCTATTGTTTCCGGATTCTCCTTCCCATGATACGGATGGCTTGAACAGCCTTTCTAGGAATATGTTGGGAGGGACGGCCTCGCGCTTGGCGCCAATGCATGCCAACACGTCTGCTGCTTGGTTATTTTCCCGGGCTATGTGATGAAATTCAAGCCCCTCAAACCGAGTTGACATCTTTAAGATGGCGTTGCGGTAAGCTGCCATTTTCGGATCCTTGGCGTCAAAGTCTCCATTTATTTGGGATATTGCGAGGTTTGAATCCCCGCAGACCTCTAGGCGTTGAATGCCCATGGAGACTGCCATCCGGAGGCCATGTAACAGGGCCTCGTATTCGGCTGCATTGTTGGAATCAGTGTACATTATCTGAAGTACGTATTGGACTGTGTCTCCGGTTGGGGACGTTAGAACGACGCCAGCCCCCAAGCCAGCCAACATTTTGGAGCCGTCGAAGTGCATGATCCAGTTGGAGTTTGTGCTGTACTCTTTAGGGAGTTCGGCTTCAGTCCATTCGGCGATGAAGTCGGCCAAAACCTGCGACTTAATAGCTCGCCTTGGCTTGTAGGTTATGTCGAACGGGAGGAGCTCGATGGCCCATTTGGTAATCTGGCCCGTTGCGTCGCGGTTGTTTATAATATCATTAAGGGGTACTTCGGATGCCACTGTTATGGAGCACTCTTGAAAGTAGTGTCGCAGCTTCCGGGATGCCATGAACACCGCGTATGCTATCTTTTGATAATGCGGGTACCGTGACTTGCATGGGGTTAGTACAGTGGACACATAGTACACTGGTTTTTGGAGGGGGAACTTGTGTCCGTCCTCTTCTCGTTCGACGACGAGCACCGCGCTTACAACTTGATGGGTTGCCGCGATGTATAATAGCATTGGTTCGCCCGTGTTGGGCGCGGCCAGGACCGGATTTGTTGCTAGTATGGCTTTTATTTCTATGAGTCCGGCCGTGGCGGCATCCGTCCACTCGAAGTGGTCGGTGCGCCGCAGGAGGCGACAAAGGGGTAATGCCTTTTCTCCTAAGCGGGAGATAAAGCGGCTTAGAGCCGCCACGCATCCTGTCAGTTTTTGTATTTGTTTGAGGTCCTTTGGGGTATCCAATTGTGACAGAGCTCGGATCTTGGCTGGGTTTGCTTCAATTCCTCTACCGGATACGATGAAGCCCAAGAGCTTTCTAGCTGGTACGCCGAAAACGCATTTTCCGAGTTGAGCTTAATGTCATATGTTCGGAGATCTTCGAATGTGAGCCTCAAGTCATCTACTAGAGTATCGACGTGTTTTTTTTTGACGACCACATCATCTACGTATGCTTCAACTGTTTTGCCGATATGGTTGGCCAGACATGTCTGAGTCATGCGCTGATATGTTGCGCTTGAGCCCGAAGGGCATCGTGTTGAAGCAGAATGGGCCGTATGGGGTGATGAATGCCATTGCGGCTTGGTCTGACTTTGCAATCTTGATTTGATGGTAGCCTGAGTATGCATCGAGGAAACACAATGAGTTGTGTCCTGCGGTGGCGTCGATGA